>NC_081529.1:25929843-26229843 GCF_030273125.1 Centropristis striata | reverse complement strand
AAATGCAAAAAAAAAAAAATAATACATATACGTCTAATTGTATATACACATTGTAATATACACATTATTTATTTCACTAAGATATAACGTAATTTAATTTATATTACTGTAATCTTCTGAATATTTTGTTATATATTACACTAAGTTATACCATAATTTAAGTTATATTCCTGTAATATTCTACATATTTTGTCATAATTTACACTAAGTAATACTATATCTATATCAATGCTATATCATTAAGATATACACTGTTGCCCATAAAGTTTAATGCCCATACATTAAAATGTATCAATAATCACAATCAAGTGATTGAATAATAAAGTTTTAAGAAAATATACACTTTATCTGTCAAGAATAAATCATTGTCACATTCATTTCATGGAAAGAGGTAAAATATATATATATATATATATATATATATATATATATATATATATATATATGTATATATTGTATTCAAACTCTATACTCTATCTACTATATACTCCATTATATTGTGATCATTTGGTACATAAGTATATGTACCTATAAATATCGTAATTCTTTACTATATAACACAATATACTTTGTGTTATATGCTTCACTATACCATAATTTGCTATACTTACACTATAATATGTTAATATCACATTTATATATATATACTACCGGTCAAAAGTTTTAGAACACCCCAATTTTACACCAGTAGTGTGTGTGTATATATATATATATATATATATATATATATACATATATATATATACATACATATACATATATATATATACGTATATATATATATATATATATATATATATATATATATATATATATATATATATATATATATATATATATATACATACATATATACATATACATATATATATACACACATATATATACATATACATATATATATATACACATATACATATATATACACATATATATATACATATGTATACATATATATATATATATATATATATATATAGACACAATATTAACAGAGAATAGCAAGTTACTCAGCAAGTTCATTGCAGGCTAGATGTCCCTCAAAATTTAAAGCTTGTCGATTGTTACGTAGGTAACGTTAGAGTGAAGTAACTAAAAACTGACTTTTGGCTTTACACAGGAATTGAAAAGGCAAACACACAAACACCAGCCTCGTGAGTCAATGTTCAGTGTTTGTTTGACCTGTTTAACCCCCCAGCTGCTTCCTGCCTCGGACACTTGTTAACCAGGTGCTTAAAAACATTTCATATCAACGTATCTTTCAGAAACGTACAATGCAGGGCGTCCCGGTGGCTCACACTGTACCATTAAGGCTGAGTCCTTCCTGCGGCGGACCCGGGTTCGCATCCGGCCTGAGGTCCCTTTACTGCATGTCCTCCCCTCTGTCTCCCCCTTTCTATCTGTCACTTTCAATAAGAAAAAAGCAGAAATGCCAAAAAAAAAAAAGAAACGTACAAGGCCAAAACATTTTTCTGCCAACTGTGCTGCCACACTAAATGATGTTTTTTAAAACTATTTAACCTCCTGAGAGCCAAGCTTTTGTTTGGTATGTATTGTTAGTTTCTCCTAGATATTTGATATATTGGATTTGTAGGACATGATAAGTACAAAAACTAAGCAATGTCTTTGAACAGGAAGTAGTTTTTGAAAAAAACCCAAATCGGTTAATTTTACTGTATAACATTATTAATTCACCAGTGTATTAAACTTTTATTTCCTTACATTTACTCCCTCTCTTTGGAAGAACGACAGTAAAAGTCTATTTGTTCTCAAATGAGTACTTCCTGATTAGCAGAGTCGTAGCTTGTTGCTATTGCTAAAAATAGTCAAACTTGCACAGAACATCAAACTACAAACATTATTAAGCACAAATGAACAAGTTTTAACCATAAATGTGATCAGATTTTGTACCTTGTCCACTTTTGTCTAGGGATAAGCTGTTGATTGACTTTAGCAAGGTGCTGCCATCTGGTTTTGACACTAATTGATGTATTGTGCTTTTTCAAGAGTGTACTACTGAGGACAACATGTTACAGTAAAGCAGAATTAAGTATAAGGTCCATAAAACCTAAAATGAGATGTCCACATATGAGGACGCAGGGTCACAGGAGGTTAAGATGAGATGATCAGTCCTCCAGTGTTTTCTCATTATTTGTTTAACACTTGTAAGGAAAAATAAAGACGCAGAGAACAAATGCGATTGAGTGTGCAGTGCAGAGAAAGAAGCAACATGTGTAATTCTATTGTGTGACTCGCATTATTAAATCTATGGATTAGGATTCAACCTTGTTTTTTGCACAGAAATGAAATGCTGGACGTCTCTATGGGAAGAAGATTACATTTACATGTCTTTTCCCCTGAAGAAGCCTTGAGGTACTGACGCCTTTGCATGTAGCTGCATGTGACTTGGACATGCAAACAACAGTGATCTGGTAAGACTGCCAAAAGATGTTTAATCCCCTGCACACTCTGCAGGGAGAGATAAAACATTTTCTTCAGCTCTGGACTTTAATGTGGTCCTCCAGGGGCCAGTGTCCTGCAAATGTGTGATCCACCTTGACAGTTAACAAGCCACACCTGCTCTGCATCTACTGTACTTGGCCCCAAGTGGGGTACATTTACCTATCAAGGAGGATCAGAAGGAGGATCAAAAACCTGGAGGACACAAGCCCTCGAAGGAGCGGGATTGAGTGTTTTTGGCTACGGGCCAAAATAGGGGCTTGTCATGAAGCCCAGCACTCCACTGGCAGAAACGCTCTTCTAAGGTGGTCCTCTGTCACCTTGAATTGAAGGCCCTCAAACTGCAGAATAGAAAGCAGTGATGTCTAGTTTTTCAAGGTCTAGAGAAAATACACAGCAGGAGCAGAAACTCTGGTGAACTTGATGGCTTTGAACCAGACAGACAGAGAGTTTAGGTGTTCTGCCCGTGTCTAAGTAATATTACTCATGTAAGACATTCGAATGGGTGTGAAATTGTTGTAATTTCTTCCAAATATGATACAAGTGGAAGTAGAATTGTTTAGGAATTGCAGAACTGAGCATTTTCTATTTATTTATTTTAATTCTGGTAATGGTGAGCCCTCAGACGGCTGTACGAGTCGGCCCAAGGCGACTACATCATAGCCGGATTCAGCCGGTTTGTTATCCAGAAGCCGAGCCTCTGTGTTAATGAACATACTCTGAAGTCTCTGCTCAGAGTTGGCTGAAGGACAAGCAATGTATTTATGAGCCGTGGTGTTGGAAAATCCAAGCCAGAGGAAAAACAAGCAAACATCAGTGTCATGGAATAGTACATTTCGAGGCTGCTGTGCTCATGTTAAAAAGAAGCAAAAATATGGTTTGTTCATAAACAAGCCGAGTATGATCAGCGGTATCAATGCTGAACACATCCGAGGATCTGCAGTTTTGTTTGGGTGATTATTGATGCAAAAACATCAGCGGCCTGTAAGAAAAAAATGGGACATTTCCTCTAAGAAACTGGGATCTCAGCAGACATTTGCTGAATACTGGAAAAATGCATAAACAGTTGCATGACTTATTCAGAGTAGTGGAAAGAGGCAAAACAAATCCCCAAATAAACCAGATGTAATATTTGTTAAGTGTGTCAGACAAAGATTTTAACTTGTGTGTCACAAAACAACAGTAGAAGCTATTTCTCTAGGACAGTTTAACTGAAATAATTAGAAGATTTAACAACTCAAGGTATGAAAGTAATAAGGCTAAATTATACTGGTCAAGCTTTTAAGTTTCTCTTTCTTTGAATGATTATTGTGCAGAAATGATTATCATTGTTCTATCTAAAGACATTCATTCTTCAGTTAATATTAAAACAAACACTGTAGATATTTCGGTAATGCTTTATAGGTCCTTAAAAGGTCCTTAATAACCATTAATTAACAAGTAATAAGGCAAAAAAAAAAAGCATAGTTAACTTGTAGTAAACTTATAATAGATGAGCAATAAAGTATATTTTAATATCAATAAGCAAACAAAATAAGATTAATCAAGGCATGGCAAAGACATAATGGGTGGGTCATGGGTGTTTGTAATGCCATTATTAACACTTATATAAGCTTATAAACACAAAATAAGCTTATAAACACAAAATTATGTTAATAAGCATCTTGTAAGGACTTACAAGGGCCTTATTACTTGTTAATTAATGGTTATTACAAGGACCTAATATAAAGCCTTACCGATATTTCTTAAGATATCATATATGTTTGGAAAATAACGCTTTAGATAAATTACAAACAAACTAAGCTAAATGCAAAACAGTGTCAGAAATGAGTTCAACCTCAGTTGGACCTTATGTTTTTGTTTTGTTTTGTTACTGTTTTTCAACTAAAAACAGAACTTTGTTTTGAACCGTCATCTCCTTTTGACACATCAGCTTTTTAGAAGCTGTTTATTGTGATCATTCACTCCACTGTGTGTGCTCTCCACCTCGCAGCAGCAGCTCAGCCAGAGTGTCTGCACAGTGTTACATCATTTACATAAACGCACACAATAGGATGAGCTACAGCGGGCAGAGGAAACAGAATCTCTAAAGTACAGCAGAGACCTTTGCTTGCACACTACGCTACAAATATTACACATGAATGTTTTAGAGAATTAAAAAAATGAATACATACATTTTAAAAGCACAGTCTTGAAAAAAACCTTAGTTTGTTTAGTTTGTAACTTTTGTTGGTTTAAAGGTCTAAAGGTGCTTTCACACCTGCAGTTCAGTTTATTTATATGTATGTTATTTAGATTCACAGAGAGCTCAGACAAATATCAGTTTCTAAGCATTTTTAGACTGGAAATGGGCCGCATGTTATGAATGATGGCATGTAAAGACAGGATGTAAAGGAAGCGTGTTGTACAGTGATGACGAAGGTTTCTAATGGACTAAATAAACGGAGAGGGAGCTGGACCCAAGCACCGATTATTACCCACACTGACGTGCATATGTATTGCCATGGTTACAAATGTTTTGCATTAAAAGGTTATATATAGCCTTTGAGACGCTTAATACGCAGATCAATTATAAGATCACTTCCTGGACAGATTTCACCATCAGCAGATGGATTTATCACAAGTTTAGCTTTCCAAATCCATCCAAAATGTACAATCTGCCATCATAAAATCCTGTGGTTGGTTCATTTGTTTTCACACAGCAAATTAAACACATCAGAGTTCGAGTGAAAGCAGACTGAGGCCAAACTTTTCAACTGGTCTTGGTTGGGTTGTTGGTAACTTTCACATCAGCCAAAATGACGATAATAACGGGGCAAATGGACCCGAGTTCCCTTTAACAGAACCAAACAGGTTAGATGTGAAAACATACTGAATATTTTTATTTATGTTTGCCTTAAAATAATCACTGTAATGTATTTAAACTTTCCAGGTTTGCTGACAAAAACACATCCCAAATGAGGCCGATTGTATGAAAAGCAAACCAACCAGCTGTCTCTTTTGTAAAACATTTAATTTATGTTTAGAATCGTGTGAAAACTGCAAAGCTCGCTACAGCTACAGGCTGGTACTAATATGAAATTTCAGTTCTGTTGCAGATTCAGTTTGACTGGTTAACTTTGAAGTGCTGCTCAAATGAAGAATTGAAAGATGAATCAACGCATCTCTGGAGTCTTCTCTAAGTACTGTCTGACTCCCTGCCAATTAATAACCCTGCACAATTTTCTGCAGAGACATATTTCATGTGTATGAATCACTTCTGAAATTACTGTGGGGACCTGCTGATAGTTTAGCTCTTCAAGACTGCAAAAACGCTGCAAGAAAAACCGTGAGTCCCTTTAACAAGAAGGATACGATGCTTTATGTTGTGCAAGGTTCGTACACTTTTTGAGTGGTCAAATCAAAGCACTTTTCAAGAACTTTCAAGGTCCATTTTCAAGCTGTAAGTTGCATGTTTTATTTTTATTTTTTTTAATTTAACCTTTATTTAACCAGGGAATATCCCATTGAGATTAAGAACCTCGTTTTCAAGGGAGCCCTGGCCAAGAGGCAGCAAACACAGAATACAGTTACATATTTACATAACATACAGACCTTAAACACGTCATGAGAAACAAGTGCATGTTGTGGAATTGGCCTCAATAACTCTTAGTTTTAGAGGAGTACTTACATGCATAAAAGGATTACATGCATTACATAAAAGGGGTAATTTCACTCAACCATACCGACAGCGATGGTATTACGATTTTAACAACCAAAAGTTTGCTAATCTCAATATTCAATTTATTATTTTTTTCATTGAACATGTGATTATCTATAGTTAGATTGCACGAGAAATACAGTAAAACTCCGACAGCTACTGGTTCATCCAAAAGACGCAATAAAAATGAAATGCAACGTCATATACGAAATACCGTGCAAATCATGCAAACACACATACATCGGGGAAACGGGAAGGAGCTTCAACATAAGGAAAAATGAACGCCAGAAAGAGTGTGAAAAAGTAACAGCAGGACAACTCACAAGAACAGAAAAACACAAAGCAGAACAGGAACACCTCAAATCAGCAATATCGAATCACATCATGGACTGGGACAACACAAAGATCATCACATCAGAAAGCAATAAACACAAAAGATTCATCAAGGAGGCAATAGAGATCAGAAGACGGGAGAATACAACTATAAACCGGGACGAAGGAACATACATGCTCTCCCACGCCTGGGACGCTCTGCTGCGGGGACCGGCGGGCGGCGTGGTCAACCTGACAGACCTGCCAGTTGTCAGGTTGACCACGCCCCATGAAGAACTCCACAAAAAGACACATCACAGCGATCAGCTGACACCTCTGAAGAAGACTGAAGTTGTCAGTCGAAACATGTCAGGTAAAAACATCTCCTACTTACCTTGTCTGAACAAAAGAAACTAAGAAATAATATTCAGAAGCAGACAAAATGAAATTGCTGGAAATAAGAATTTCCAGCATTTTCAAGCACTTTATCCAAAATCCAAGCACTTTTCAAACCTTGAAAATACAACATTAAAATTTAAGCATTTTCAAGGATTTCAAGCACCCGTACGAACCCTGGTTATGGGAAGAAAAAGGCTTTTTTCTGAAAATGTTTAAAACGTAAATCCAAAGAACACACCATTTTTATGTATTGAGGTCAGTGTAGTAGAAAAATAAACATTTCTTATTCATTCTATTTAATGATATTAAGTTTTAACTGGTATGAAGGACGTTTTATTCCAGCCCCTAAAGTTCTTTCATTGGCTGCGACCTCCAGCAGTCGGGATGGCTCAGCACAGGCCATCTGGTCAAGGGCTTCACCAACAGATGCATTATTTTTCAAGTCAATACCTCCACATCCCAGAAAGTCCTGCTTTGAAAGAAGACTAATTTCATTATCAATCCATGCAGGTAATGATCTCATTAATTCACTGTTGATTCATTTTCAGCTGAGTGGATATTAACCTTTTGCCAGTAATCATTAATTTTCTGTGGGAGAGGTGTGGTATGTTGTGATTGGAGCTATAAACAAAACAATTAATAGGCTCCCGACGGTAGAGGTCCTTCATGATGTCCAGCTGACTTCTTACACCCAAATGATCGATTTATTGAGCACCCGGCACCACACCCCCACCCCTACGGCCCAGCACCACAAACAGAGCAGCTCTCATCTCTCACCTCACACGGAGCATGTTTCGCCCCAGAAGTGACACGGGGGATTATTTGTGTTGTTTTGTGAAGCCATGCATGCATTTTGAGGACAATTATCATGCTCTGAATACTCGTAACTTTGCAGAAGGCAATCAGGAATTAATGTGCAGCACCTGGTCACTGCTTTCCAGTTTGCCTCAAACTAAATGCACAGCCACTTAGGACACAATTATTGATCATTTAAAAGTTAAAAAGTTTTAATTAGCAGTTTCATTTTTCTGAACATTATCTCTAATGTATGTGTGATCTGTATGCAGTATGTGGGCGATGTTTTACGGACTTGTGCCTCTAGCCACATCTGTTTGAATAGTGATTTATTTTATTAATTCCTTATTTCTAATCAGAATTGTAATAAGGCAACCCTGTCTATTAAATATTACAACCCCAGCTTATCAAATTGTATTGCTTTAAGGGTAACATATTTTCTCCCACATTACATTTTTTCTCCCACATTACATTTTTTTCAAATACGTTTTTAACTACTGTTCGTGTTAAACCACAAGTCAACGTTGACTTTTTTAACTTATGTAAGTTAACTTACATAACTGCATTCTTAACTTACGTGCTACTACCAACTTTAAACAAAAAAACATGATCTTTTCCCAAGTTTTGTTTCAATTAACAACATTATGTTTTATGCTGCAGTCTGCTGGGGAGGCAGCATCACACACAGAGATGAAGGCGGTTGGACAGACTGGTCTAAAGAACTGGTTCTGTGGTTGGAGCCAGGTTGGACACACTGGAGGAGGTGGTGGAGAGATTCACTGTCAAGATCAGGGGTGTCAAACTCAAATACACAATGGGCCAAAATTTAAAACTTGAATAAAATCGCGGGCCAACATTGAACAAATAAACCTTTTAATATATACCAAACATGTTTTTCTTTAACATTAAATATGGAACCAGCAACGCTTATAAACATACAATATATAACTAAATAGTGCAGACATGCAAAATCAAATTTCAAATAAAAAACACATCAATGTCATTAATTTATTAAATAAAAATCAAATAAAAATCGTATACCTCTTTTCTATTTGCATCCTTCTGATTTAAATATCAAAATAAAGTTTTTCAACAGGTTAATACAAAAAATAAAAATAAAATAATAATAAATCTAGTATTAGCGGTAAATGCGCCGTATAATACCGGCGGGTCAGCTTTTATAGTACAATAATAATATAATAATTTGGTATTGCCTTGCAGGCCAAATAAAATTACACTGCGGGCCAAATTTGGCCCGCGGGCCAGAGTTTGACACCCCTGGTCAAGATGTTCCAGGCCATCCAGATCATCTGTTACACAAAACCTTTATGGACCAAAAAAACAGCAGTGGACGGCTCCTCTCTCTCTGTTGCAGGACGGAGAGATTCAAAAGATCCTTCCCTCCTACAGCCATCAGACTGTTTCATTCTTCAAGAGATTCTACCAGACTAACTGAATTTCCCCTCGGGGATAAATAAAGTAATTTTGATTTGATTGATTGATTGATTAACCACGTGTTTTAAGTTGCGACTGTTATCTGGGAGAACATACTTGGTCTCTCATAAAGGTTGAATAAAACATGTTTTACCTCTTTCCATGAAATGATTGTGACAATGTGATTTATTCGTGACAGATAAAGCGTGTATCTTCTCAAAACGTT
Organism: Centropristis striata; assembly: GCF_030273125.1. Classification (NCBI taxonomy): domain Eukaryota; kingdom Metazoa; phylum Chordata; class Actinopteri; order Perciformes; family Serranidae; genus Centropristis; species Centropristis striata. The sequence continues at coordinate 26,220,517 of NC_081529.1, read as the reverse complement.
ATTAATCAATCTCTTCCAAACAAACCACAATGAAAATGAAACTGCAATTAACAGAGGATTGTGTCTGAAAACAGAATGATTCCAACTTTATAGGCAACTGTGTGTGTTTCCTTCAAATCATAAGTGAACATCTCAACGTCCCACCTTACCAAAAACTTGACAAAAAAGCAAACAAATATGCGTTATAAGTTTGCATTTAACCTGGTGCTGCAGTGTGTTAGATAGTTTCAGATCATTTCTAGGCATCAGGCCCTATAAGCCAACAGCCAACATGACGGTACTTTTCCCCCTGGGGATGCTAGAAAGTTGTTCAAATAACATCATAGACTTTTGTTTTCACACGGGACATGAACCCCAGTCTTCTAGGTTAAAGTACCCGTCACATCTTGTGTGATTTATTCCAATACCTTCGAGGCTTCACAAACATCCAACACACACTTTTAGTAGAAGTCATGTTCTGACAGGCTTGTCGTTTTTATCTAAACAGTAATATTTGCATTATAAAAACCCAAACAGTCCATCAGACCGCCCTGGTGGTTCTAGTGTTAAAGTAATATTACCACTCACTAAAGTGCCATTTCACTCTAAAAAAGAACCCAAATGTTTGTACATACAAGCTTGTACTGTACGTCTCTTCTTGTAACCCAGCTTGTATTTGGATATTTCATAATATACTACATTGATTTCCTCACCTCAGCCTCATTTTATTTGATGTGCTCACACACTCATTCATTTTTACTGAGCGCTCTGAAAGGCACCTACAACAGGGGTCCAGTAAATCCTCCACCAAACAGGGAGATTTACAGAAACAAGACTACTGGAAAAGAGGTGCATAAAGTGTATGTGCTCAGAATGGTTAGGACTGATTTGGTGCAGTCAAGTATTGGTGAATGCAACATGCAGGTTGTATGTGCAGGAGACAAGCCCTCCATTGAAGATGTTGAAGGTGTAGCAAAGCATACATCAAATAAGAAGTGCCATCATTCATGACAACCTGGAGTGTAAAATGCTTCGAACTGTGCAACGTTCTGAGAGGATGAAAAAACACTGTATGCTTAAATAAAAATCCAGTTTATAGCTTAAAAGAGATCAGAAGACAGTGTATGGGTGGAGGAAGAATATTTTTGCGTAGGTAGAAGAAAGAAGTGAGTGTGTTGCTTTACAGTGAGACTAAAGGGAGGCAGAAACTTTCACACTTCAGGGAATCAGCGGCCAGTGGCCCACTGTCTGGCACTAATGAGGGCATTTTGTGTGGGGAAAAGTGTCAAAAGTGTGTGCATTCATTGTCCAAGTTGATTTTTTTTTTTGTAATATGAAAATGCAAGCATGCAAAGTATAAAATATTTGGAGAAATGGAACAATAGGTACATTATAAAACAGTAGATTTGAGTTGTTGGTTGTTGTAAGGCTAGACTATCTAGTCAATGTATGGTATTTCTAGTGTAAAACATCCAAAAATGTAATCGTTATCTGACATTAATAACATACCAGAGACAGAGGGGACAAAGGGGAAGTATAGTGCGGTAAAATACTGAGACGGAAACAATGAATAGACAAGAATAAATAAGAGTATAATACCTGTAAAATAAAAAAACTGTTAGGACAAAATATTCCTCATTTTTATTATCATTATTATTTCCCTTGTATGAAATCCAACCTCAAAGCTGGTCAGAAATGCCGACAGCTGCATCTTTTCATCATGTTTGATTGCTCACTCTTCCACTTGGTCGTGACAACGGTTTACATTTCCTATCAACATAAATTTCCCCACCCTAAATGTTACTAAATGATATACTATCCACTCCTGCACCAGCGCTACCTCCGTCAGCCTGGAGATAAAGTTTGAGGGAGTACACTTGACCCTACATGTGGCAGGCATAAATCATTGGATGATGAAAAGCGTTGCGGGCATGAATGCAAATAAGACCGGAATCATGATTTTCTGCTGCGAGTGGTGCAGAAAGTCTACATCTGAAACGTGATGTTTTTCACACCAGGCGGCTGCAGTGATGACTGAATTCATTTCTGCACCTTAAACTAAGACACATCTATCATTTTAACTGAAACTCCAAACAATCCTGATCATACTACACTGTAAAAAATGTTTGTAGAAATAACAGTAAAACACTGTCAAATACATCAGAAATAGGGCGTAAAATGAAAAATTAGACACGTATTAGACACTTTTAATTACCGTAAATCAAAGAATAGCACAAAACTTTTACTTTTACTGTCATAAACTGGAAGAAACACACAGTTTTGCTGTAAAAATATAACATTTTCATGCAAAATTTATGGAGAAATACCATGATGTGTGAGTCTAAATTACATTTTTTGCTGATATTTACATTTAAATTTAGAATAGAAAACCCACTCACTGTAATTTTTACGGTGAGGTTCTGGCAACCACAGCTGCCGGTATTTTACCGTAAATTAAACAGATTATTTTTTACAGTGTACTATCATATTTATATTCCTGTGAGGACCCTTTACTGACAACTTATCGATCCAGAATAGGTTCTCAACTATGTTGTCTGTCTGCTACATCCATCATTACTAATGCATGCTGTATTGTAATGCAAATATTGTTCAAACCAACTGACCTTTATTTTCAGTTTTTGACAAGATCTGGATTTTAAAAAGACTGTATGTGGTGTTAAATTACATGTAGATGTGTGTAAAGTGATTACTTATTGTGTAATATAATGAAACAGCCACAGCAAAAGACTAGATGGCTTTAAATATATAAATCAGTTTTATTGTCTGAAGTTCCCATCAAGTAATTGCATAAACACCTGGGGCACAAAAGGGAACGCCCCCCTCAGGTGCAAGCACTTCATCTAAACGAGAGCTTATATATACAGCCTGGCTTCCTTTGTTCTCTGTGAGTGCAGCTGTGTTTTGTGTGGCCAAGCTAACACACACACACACACACACACACACACACACACACACACACACACACACACATAGAGAAATCTAAAGAGAAATGAAAGAGAAAGCAAACTGCTTTGCATTCTGAACTTGGAGTCCTGCCTCATCTATGGGACTCTCAAACAGCCTACGCACTAGCCATGAGGTTTAAAATCTAACATTCAGTCTGTATACACTGAGAAAGCTCAAGCACTGGACAAGCCAAATGGACAGAAAAATGCTTTACAAAACACTCTTTAAGAGGGGAATTTCAGTTCGAATCAGCCTGTCTGACCATCACCTTTAACATAATTACATTACATTACATTACATGGCATTTAGCAGACGCTTTTGTCCAAAGCGACTTACAATAAGTACAATAATCAACTGCAAATCTCTAGCCTCGACTTTAACCAATGACCTGCCCTATTAAAGCTTCAGTATGTATCTTAGGGCTGCATCTCTCACAAACATAGAAGTCCAACAGACAATAAAAATGTTCCCCGCCAACGCAAATCCTGCATTTACCCACCATGCACAGATGCATTCATGTGAACATGTGTTGTCCGAAATGTTCTCCAACATATTTATTTTGTAGCTGGAGGATTCTTTTTTCTGTTGACCTTTATCTGATTTTTCTCTAAGCTCTAATATTACAATCTCCCTTGGACTAAATCTTTGTTTTTAGTCTCAGACGACATACTTCAGTGTGAAATGCACCTTAAATTAAAAAAGAAAAAAAGAAAAAAGGAATCTGTTTTTATTGGAACGACATGGGGCAAACAATTGCTCTGATTTAATCTTTTAGTGTGTGGCAACATGTCGATATGTTTGTTCACTGGACTGAGTCTGTTGCAACCATTGCATCCTGATGCTGACGATGCATAAATAATGCAGTACTCAAAGTCATGGTGGGTTTTTGCCTCGAGCAATCTAACTCCTAAGCAAAACAGTGCGGACCGAAGCTAAAGTGAAAAGTACGCTTAGTGCATTAAAACGTCATCAGTCTCTTACAGAACCAGAAGTCTCTGAGACACATGCTGGGTTATATTCAGAGTATTGTTTTCAGTATTTAGCCTCTTATGTTGCAGTATAGATGACAGTGACAAGGAGAGAAACACAGTCAAACTTCAAACACAGAGCAGTTGCGTGCGTGTGTGTGCATGTATGTGTGTATTTCTTAGCCCTGTCCCATTGGGAATAAGGTTTAGTGTAATGAACCTTCTCGGGATTACACTGGTGTATGCAGGTATTCCCAACCTGCTGTCCATGCTGTCTAACAACATGCAATATGTTAATGTCTTCAACAAATAAGACCATATCCCTTCTGCTTCCAATTTGAGAATTTTACAGCAGCTCTCAAAGACTTGGTTTATAAAAGAAAGAAAGAAAGAAAGAAAGAAAGAAGAAGTGGATTCACATTACCACACACATTCTGCAAACATACTTGAGAGAACAGAAATGGCACAAAGCCCTTTTACCGGTAAGAAACTTTTCAGGTTTAAAACTGTATTTTTTTTTTTTTTTTCAACAAAAAAAAAAAAAAACAACAACTCAAATTGTAGTAGAATAACCTCTATTCCTCAAAATTGTTTGGACACTCTAACTTCATTTGAATAGTGAAAAAAAGGCTTATCATTTAATTGAATAGGAAATTGACAGCATATGAAATCACAGCAGATAGTAAGATGAGGGACGCTGTGCAGAAGAGACAAAATAACTGCATCCCATAAAGGTCTAATAGAAAGACTGAGCAGGTGGGGAATCATTGTGGAGAAATGAAGTTTTTATGATCCATAGCTGGTAGGGTCCAGTACATTTGTTGCAGGAGTACATGGACGACTGGACAGAGTGTTTTCACAGTAGAACTACACTATGTGCACCTCCCAATTATAATTTAGATGCATAGCTTCCAGTGTCTGAGTCACTGATCTGTTTCAGGAAGAGGAGATTTTCTATGCGTAGGCTAGCAGTCTAAAAATTCAGAGCATAAACACTCCTTGTTGTTTCACTGATATGCAAACGAGACATACAGCAAAGAATATGTCCCTAAATTGAGACAAGATTCATTCTGAGAGTCGGTCTGCAGTGGACTGAATATAGCTCCCCACTATGAGCGACTGTCCAAAGGCATTTACAGTGTTGTGACTTGAATCGAATGAAAGCCTGAGGCCATGCACAGACAAACTAAAACATTTTGAAAACCATTTCAGCTCCTGAAAAATAAAGGACCCTTCAACATCACACCTTCAAATGTGTGTTATTTTCTGACCTATTTTTGGAAAATAGCAAAACTTGATGGCTGCGTCTACCTGGATGCAAAGATAGTGGTATACTGTGTGAGAATGCACAAAAAAAACAATCAAAAATGCATTAATGAGGCATATTTATGCATGTATTCACCCTGCAGGGCATGATTAATCATTATAATAGGGCCATGATGCAGAAATTAATAGTTAGTATCTATGTGGCACCACAGGTAAACAAACACACCTCCCGGCGCACGACACCAGGCCAACACGCAGCCTTTCACCTTTCTATTTTAACACTGACTCCCAGGAAGCGCCATCTAATTTTAAAAGTGTTTGATTTGGCTGAAATCCAAACCCCATGAATCTTCCTTCAGACATCCACTTCCTGCTGCCTGGTCCTACCTATTTTTGCTCATGTCATCATAGTTAATAATATATGTCAACAACTGCTCATGCAGAAACGCGCTCATGTTAACCTCTTAGCATGCAACAACTTAAGAAGCCCTCTCATACCATATAACCCTCAGGACATGTAAGATTGATGAGTGATAAGGAGGAGACATTTTCTTTAATCTGTGTGCATCATGTCAGTGTACGCTTTTTTTTTTTTGTCAGTCTGCTTTGGCAAGAAGGCTGAAAATGAAACATAAGAGGTTTCCAGGTCTCTCAGGAGGTTAACATACCTTTCTTCATCACAGCATGAGACACTTCACTTCTAATTAAGGTCAAACAGAGGAAAAAATATTTTATGAAACTAAAATCAGTAAGTACAGGAAGCCACTTGTTAATAGCCATAGTACAAGAAATACTGTTTTGTGTAGATTGATAGAAAACTTCATTGTAGCCAGCTATGAAATGGCCTCTGCCATTAATTCTTGTGCATTTAAACTCTTAACCATTATCATATTTTTATATTGTAATTTTGTAAATGACTTGTTCTTGTAGGCTAGGGTTCGCAAATTAACTCGACTCAAATTGCCACATAAGAGATGAATATTTTTTTCTCTAAATTAATTGAACTGAAATTGTTTTTCCAACACATTAATACATACGAATACAGACGGGCAAGAAAATGAAGAAAAAAAGGGTTAAGTAAATTTAAAAAACTCATTCAACAGAGAATATAGGCAGACCATTGAAATCAATTAAGAGTAAAATGAAAATTTGCTGAGGTCATTTAACTATAGCTCAAAAGAAAATGCTATTGTTATTCTATGTCAGGGATTCCCAAAGTGTGGTGCGTGGACCCCTGGGGGTGCGCAAGCTGCTGCTAGGGGGTGCGCGAGATGAAAAATGTAATGGCGGTCTGATAATTACACAATTACATTTTTTCCCCCACACAATAAAGAAGTGTATTGTAGAAGTGTATTGTGTATAAAGAAGAAGTGTAAATAAACATTTCCTTTGTAAAATGTAAAATAAAAAACTGTCATATTAATTAATAAATAAATGCAGGCTATTCAAGATGCACTTCATCTTAAAATGAAGCGTAGAAGTTATCTTCTTTCATGTTTCCAGCCTGTGTTATGATGACGGGTTGTTTAGCTCCACGCTCATTTAAACTCGCTGCAATTTTTGTTCAATGCTGCTCAAAATATTATGACATTTTCCCAACTTATGTGCTTTCTGCCTCTGATCCTGAGCCTGTCTTAAAAGTGGAAGCTTGCGCATAAGTTTGTTGCATTATATTGAAACTGTGTTCAGATTAATTCAAATGCAAGAGTGCATTGTTTTGATGGTGATTATTTAATTATATGTGTGTTCTCATTTGAGCATGATTAAACATGCCGCCTTTTAATATGGCTATAAAAAAGCTTATTGCATTTTGGTTTTTTTTGAAGGTGTGGGGGATTGGGGGTGCGTCAACACAGTTGGGACATAGAAGGGGGTGCACGGCTAAAAACGTTTGGGAACTGCTGTTCTATGTTATACTGGCCACACATGCCACAAAGTGTTTCACATTCACTATTTTGGAGACTGATGCCAGGCTAGTTAGCTAGCTAACTTGTCCACCACAGGAGTTGCAGTCTGCTCTCCTCCCAGCGAACCCATCTCCGGAGGTGGGAAGATAGGGGGACGGACTGGAAGCGGAGACTCACTTGTTGAAAAAGAAGTCCGCTTGTATAAAAGTGAATAGGCAAATGACCATTTCTCACTTGATTTATGACCTCAATAACACATTCTCATAATGACTTTATGATCTCAATCACTAGTTCCAAGTCTCCTTCAATACAATATGATGTATATTTTGGAAATTATGGTCCAATTTAGAGTAAAATACAGAATAAAGCTAGGTACGTTTCAGGGCGGGGCTACCTGTTTTTTTCCAGTCAATAAAAGTTCATCCTAACATTTATGTGGCTTAAAAATGCTTTTTCAGTTGGAGTTAAACACAATAAGGAGTCGGCTCATCAAATAAATAACTATTGTCACTTGCTAACCAAGCTAGCTAGCACCAGTGTTAGCTGCTGACGTAGCATCATTCTGTCTCCTGATCCCAACTGTTATTCTATTTCTATGGGATAGTCTAGCCTGGGTATACCCAGACTGCCTTGCGCGCTCGAATTTAATTTCGAACCTCCATCCAGTCTGGAAACCAGGAAGGATTCTTAGCCCTGTTTTAGGGATCCAATCACAGAGCGGGGAGGGACGGCAAGACGATGACGCGTACTACTCGGCACTTGGAAGCTTGCAGTTTTCTTACGGATCCAACATGGCTGCTGCAGACGCGAAACTCTCTTTAGCTGTAGATGGTGTTTTAAATAGTTTAGAGCGAAAGTTGAAAGGCGAAAGGTCTCTCAGCGGCTCCGCTGAGATCACCGGCGTTATGGTAGCGGGGCGATTAGCGTCGCTAGCGGCTAATAGCCCCGCTACCGCGGACAGCGGAGCCGCCGAGAGGCCCGCAGCAGCTTGTTTATTGCCCATAAAATCAGTGGATGTGTGTGGCAGAATGACATGAGGGGGAATAAAGCGTGAAAATAAATAATCTTGCAGAGCAAGATGCAAGCGAGAACTGGAGGAGCAAAGCAGCAAACAACACTCTCACAGACACACACACAACAAACATCCATTTCTGTTGCTCTACTACGTCATCTGGTATAACTGATCTGATTGGCTAAGAGCTACCTACAGACGCTTTGATAGACATTCTAAGCGTCCAATAAACTGCTCCGGAGGATTGTAAACCACACCTCCTCTACGGAAAAATCCATTGCTCGTTGCCAGACTAGACCTCATTTGAGAATAGTCTGGTGTTAGCCAGGCTAGGGATAGTCATTATATTCTATCGAAAATCTAATTTAAATGTGCTTCTTTGACAGTAAGTACATTTAAATGTCCAAACTGTTTTTATGAAACAGCACGCTAAAGAATTTGGTTTATTTTACAGTGAGGATTAGGAATAGATTAGAAAAGATCATTCTATATTGTGCTCACTAACCAAAGAGGAAATGTATTTGTGGAAAAGATGTATTTAAATCTGTTTTTGTTTTCACACACATCCCTGTGTCTCTGACAAACACTGATGCAACCAGTGGAAGCATGTACCCGTGCATATGGATGTTTTAATGTTTAAATTTGTCCTGGGGCTTAAATCAAATGTTTGTGAAGGCAACCCAAACAGTCCGTCTGTTGTTTATGAGGCTTAGAGATGCAAGTGCAGAGCGTTTCAAGGCTCAGAGAATCGTTCTGTGCATACAAGAATATGTTTAACTGTTGCTGTTACAGAATAATATTTGATTTCAAGGCAGCGATTTTATCTGCCTAACAAATCAAGGTTATACTGAGCGACAGAGGATAACTCATCCAATTTCTGTGGGAGAAGCGTTCGCTCTTTAGATGACAAAAAATCAACTCTCATTGGCTGCGGTGCGCTATAGATGACGAGGTCAAAAGGAGATGGCAGAGGAGTCTTAATTAAAAGTCGCTGGTGATACGACCCAAATTCAGCCTGTCCGGTCATTTCTTTACTGACAAAGAATCATTACATTAGATGTCAGAGTGGATCAATATTCTGACAGGGTGAGGTACCCTCATTCTCATCTCCCTCTGCACAAACCTGTGCATTGACTGCAAACCTTAAGCAACAAGAAGGATGAGGTCAAAGATTTGTTCAAATCAGCACCTCCATCCCCGCAGCTAAGACAGGGGGAATCACTCTTCGTTTGTTGAAGCAGACTGTAGCAGCGAGGCATCATTAAATTCCTTCTCACTGCTTATTGTGCATAATTCATATTCAGCCGTTGAAATATAAATGTTGCTGTGTTGCAGAAAGTCTGCAAGACCGAGGCACAAGATGAGGGCCAAAATCAAACCCCAAGTGGGACTTCAGGTTGAAGGAAAAACATACAGGCGAGGACTCCTTTGGACAGTTCTTGATCGCCTGCAGCGAAATCAATTTTGAATGTTTTCCTGAGACACGCAGGGAACACATAAACAAAGATGCCCGTTTAATTGGTCATTATGTGAAACATTTTTCTCATTCAGATTATGCGCTGCAAAAAGATTTCAAGGTAATGATAAAACCATGGACCGCTAAGATATTAAATTCACAGCAGTACTTCATACAAAATTCACTGGAAAGTGAAATGTGTTGTAGTCGTTTTCTCTCGCTGGTACGTGCTGATGAGCAGTCTGAATGATTTTGTCAAACCAAAGACAAAGTAGCGCACAAAATATTGTAGCTTGTTCAGTCTAACAGTGAAAGAAGTTCCCGCTCCTGACCTCAGCAGAGACAATGTCAAAATACTGAAGTCTAAAGCTGTTTTCTTATTGTTTGGAGTTGCCTTTGCACACATGCAGCACACAACAGGAGATTGTCAGTGTAAGGCACGTACTAACCTACTGGATATACTCTGTTTGGTTCCAGTGAGGGTTTGGCTCCCTGGTAGAGTGTGCAGAAAGCAGGACATGACACAATAGTACGCTGCAGAAATCAGTGTTTTGTATCCCAGAGATATTTTGACAGAATTTTGGTCATAAACAACAAGGTCTCTTGCAGTTCCTTCAATTTATTTATTAGGTTTATTATAAGCCCGTACTGACAAAAGTCTGTCTTTGCATAAATTACTCTTCTTGCCCCTTGGACGGTGCGTATTGATGATAGAGACGTCATCAACACCCTCCTCACTCTCTGTGAATTCTCCGGACGATGACCTGCTCTGCTGAGACGTGAGCTCAGTCGGACATTATGCAGACTTTGTACTTGGGAGCTGGCAGGGTAAGGTCCGTTTAATGTCCCAGTCCAACTGATTCGAACATTTGCATTCTCACATACAGCTCCTCTGGGATATTCTCAGGTTTGTAGTGAATGTGTGAACGAGGCTTAAGAAAAAGAAAGACACACTGAGGAGAATTTCTCTAAGAATACTGCTTTCCCCTGTCTGAGAGAACTGCATCTAATGAACACATATTGAAGCTCTTGACATGTGTAACACATTATCCTATTGTCAGTCATTTGGCAAAACCTTGGATTGCGTTCAGTGGAAATGTTTAATGTTCAGTTCCAGTTGATTTATTTACAACCTTTATGTGGTCAAGGGGCAAATCATGTGTATGACAGACTATTATTAAAACTGAATTGCAGAAATTGGTCAAAAAATATATTAAAATAATTCTCTTCAAACATGTTCAATGCGTATTAAAATTAATTTTAATATAATTTACAGTTAAAGATGAAATTAAGCTTACAACCCTTACAAAAACAGCACTGACACAAACTACAGATGTGCTGTGTGTATTCTACAACATATGGGATTCTCTTTTTGTTGGAGTTGGCTCCTGTATTGCCAGAGAACACAGTCAAAGTATTAATCTCATGTAAATTAAAACTTCATTATTCATACATTATATATATATATATATATATATATATATATATATATATATATATGCCAAAACTGGTAACCTGAGAGGAATAACATACTTCGATATCAATAGAACATATCTGGCATTTAGAATTGGTCAAGTCAAATTTTAATCAAAAATAAACTGTTAAAAGGATTGTTTATCATGAAAACATACATATTAAAACTGCCATACTTTACAGATGTAATAAAAATGTAATCAAGTAATCTTTGACAATGTAACCAATCTAATAGCACTTTTATTTAAATATAATCTGAGCTTTTAAATTGTAATTTGAATATGTTATACTGATTATTGGAGCTTTAAGGCTAACAAACGTACTTGGTTAAGTAAAGTATATGAACGTGGGACACATTAACCACCTCAGACCCCAACAGATTTGCTTTCCACTTGCATAAAGGGCTGAGATACTGGGCTGCACTATACACGTGTAATACATGTTATATTGTTTTTATAGGACATATATCACATTCTCTCTGGGGCTTTTCATATTTTCCAATTGGATCCTTAATCTCTTTTCCCCCTTCATTTTATATAATGATGTGTCACATCTCCACTAGACTTCTCTGGGTGCTGCGTGCTTTGTTCGTTGCAGGGATGACTGGTGGATCAATACAATGTCGATGTATTCCTGCCTTATTCACAGGGATCTAGCTCCCCCAGCTTTGCTCGCATTTACGTGAAGCTGTTCCTCTTGTGCAGTGATCCCTACAGAGTGATTCACTGTCCCGTCTCTCTCCTACATCCTCCCAAATCCCTCTAAGTTGGCCTGCTTTCAACCCCCTTGAAACATTATCAGTCTGCAAGCATCGTGTTCACCATCAAGCGCGAAGCATCATTTACGGAAACATTACATTTTCCAGCTGTTGGCGCTTTCCTGCACCAAAATGAAAAACTTCCAAGAATGAAGTGCCACCTGTACCCACAATAATGGACTGGAATTTTATCTTCTCTGCACGATGTGAACAAAAGATTTTAGAGATCTGGTTTGATCGCAGACCAATATTGGACAAACCCTCGTGTGCTTTCAGGATTAGACTGCTAAGGTTTAGTGAATGTGTGTGTGTGTGTGTGTGTGTGCATGTGTGTGTGAGCAGTCACTTAGCAGTGGCCTTGAGAGCAGGTTCCTCCCTGGCTGTGGCACAGTATTAATGATGGGAGAGCAGGTTGGTGTAGTTGATCCTATCTATGGCGCTCATTCATTTTACCTTTCCTGTCACAACGCTGTGTGGAGAATGCATGTAATGAATAATATACCAGAAGACTAACAGCAGGGTAATTACAGGATAATGAATGCACCTGCATTTTGCCCACAATGTCAGGGGGAAAAAAAGACCGTCGGAGGGAGGCTAGTGCTTTACAGAGCACCAAGCAGCTTTTGTTTTTAATAGATTCAGCTGGGCAGTTGTCTGTCAAAACAGCATTTTTCACCGTGCTGCCACACCACTGCTATATGGAGTGATTTTTTGCATTGCAGCGTTTAAGTATTGATGAATAGATTGTGAAAGGGTGACTAGAATTCGCGCAGCAGGCAGCAATAAAGGCAGAACCAATACAGTAAAACTATATTGACAAAGATATTACATTTTATTTAAGTGCTGGGTCCTCTGGGTGTCCAGGTCACTGAATTTAAAAGGCGTCCTAAATCCATACATCACTGCTCTTATGTCGAACATAAACATACTCACAGGTTTTAATAAACTAAACAACATTTAAAAGCTCTTGTGAAACAAACTTACTTAAATACATTAGTGGGTAAATATAGGTAGAAAGCACGCACTTTGGTTTTGATTATAGAACAACAAATCACATGAGAAATAAAGGCTTTTCTCTAGTATATGTTAGACTTATTTTATACATAATGGTAATTTTAACACCCTTTAATTTAAAAACAATATGTTGTAAATGTTCTGTTTAAAAGTGTATTATAGATTGTGAAAGGAAAATTTAAAAATAACTTTAAGAAGAGATATAAACCTGAGATGAATATCAAAGATTCCTTAAATACAAAACAAGCATTTTAAAGAATTATTTATTTTTATCAATAATAAATAAACAGCTGTGTCTAATATCACAAGCCTGTCATTCCTGATATGAATGATGCCCTGCGTCAGTTTATAGATGGGGATTTATGTCCCTTTTTTGGCTCTTTATGGTCAATTTTATTTTAGAAAAACGTTTTATTAATTCTAATTCCATAACAAAAACTCCAAATCTTTAGAACTACCACTGACTGTTCACACATTATTCTTGTGGTCACAGCATGAAAACTGTTAATGGTCCAATAGCAATTATTCAACCAGTAGAATATTGGCAAAAAAAAGAAAAAGGAAGAAGCCATTGTGGGTTTTTAAATCGATGCATATTTTTCTAGCCCCAGTTTATATCATTATGGCATGGTGAGATATGGACATTTTGTGGCCTGTTGTGAACATCTGGTGGTATAATTTGCATCAAACATATGGATAATACAGAAGAAAATCTCTGTATGCAAGATATGTTTCCATGGATGTGTCTAATACAGTGAAAGGCAGCATCATTACCTCCGAGCAGAGTCGCTGCTACACAGCGGCTACATCAAGCCACTGCTGAGGAATTGAGTGTTTTGCTTTGTACTGGAGGCACAGTGTGCTATTCATGTTTACAGTCCCAATGATTTAATCAATAAAAAGTGTTGTTTTTTTTTCAATCTAAACAGATCCTGCTTTGCTCTCTTTTATTTCCTAATATACTGTAGCTAATCTGTGTGTGTTAAAATCAGAGTGGGTCGGATTTGTGTTCTGCTGTAGGATTAAAAGAAATTCCCCTGATAATGGCTTCAAAATGCTCATATTCTTGCCATTCTTTCATGCTTTTCTCTGGTATATATATTCTACCATGTCACAATGATCTTTGAAAATGCAAATTAGTTTAGCATGGTTATTCTTCTATAAAATGCAAATTAGTTTAGCATGGTTATTCTTCTATGAGAACAAAAAAAGAAGAAAAAGCAGAAAATGTCGGCATTTGAAAACCAAACTTCTTGCCGAGGGCACGTACATGAGGTATTTGCGGCTCAGTGGTGGAAATGGTTTTTCCAGCAGTGTGAAGGGCATGTTCACCATCTGTTATTGTGGCATTGTAAACCAAAATCAAAAGCATATGAGTGGCTCCTTTACAACATGATTTTTGGGAAAATAAAAAAGGAAAAGAAATGAGATGACATGCAAAAATAAATTGCTGCCCCTTTTAGCCATTCTAGCAGCACGACTCGAGGGACGGCAATGTCAGTGTCACTTTGGTCCAGACTGAACTTTCTCTGCAATTACTGGATGGCCTGCCATGAAAGTTTGCTCAGACATTAACAGTCCCCAGATAGGATCCCTTTGTCTTTAGTGATTCTCTGACTTTTTATCTTGCACCATGGAGGTTGACATTTGTGGTTGTGAGTAAAAACGTATCAGCAACTATTGGATGGTTTTCCAAGAAATCTGTTACAATTTCTCCTTTGAGAGAGATGAATGTGTGTTATAACTTTGGTGATCTTCCGACTATTTATAATTATAATAAGTGGATTAGGTCATATTAAATGTGTCCCTTGCTTTGGTTAATACAATTCCTGCACAACTAAAGACATTCCCATCTGCTGCAGATGTGCTGTGTTTAGCGCTAATTAGCGAACCCTAAGACACTGTTGGACTCTTTGGTCTTGTTTCTACATAAAATGACTTTAGTGGTTTCTTTCTCTCTTTTTGATACCACCATCATGACTTGTCCTCAACACAGCGCTTTAAAAGGTCCTATATTGTAAAGAGTGAGATATTCTTGTCTTTTTTTCATTATAAAACGGGGCACAAGCACAATCATCGGTTAAGAGCCTCGTGCTCACAGTGTTGCCAACTTGGCGACTTTGTCGCTATATTTAGTGACTTTTCAGACCCCTCTAACAACTATTAAAAAAAAAAACAACAAGCATCAAATCTAGCAACTTCACTGGTGTTCTTTGAGACTTTTGGAGACTGGTTCTTAATCTTCTTAATGAGTCCACAGTCCTCCCACAGCAGTCCCTCTCAGCTACAGTCAGATCAGGAGATGTTAACCCCTCCGGTCTGCAAATGAATCGCGCATGTGCGAAGCTGCCGCTGGCTGGCTTACAGTCAGAGCGCAAATGCATATGCAATGCAAATAAGGCGATGACGTCATAAAGTGACTGATACTGAGGAGTCGGCAACACTGCTTGCTCAACTCTGTCTGTTAGAAAACAACAGAAAAATGTCTAAAAGTCTTTTAAATCTGAAGAATGGGAAAAAGGGAACTTTTTAGAGAACAAAAGTAGATACAGATGTATACAAACTTGAGACATCAGCAGTTTTAATGGGGAAAACTGTGATCCTGAAACTCTAGTATAAATATATTTAACATTAAATTATGTATGCAGTGCATCTTGTATCCAAGTCATATATCCAAAGTCAATTTTAGGCTGACTTTCTGTAAATTAGGCTAAAGCATTTGAGACATTCACTTGGATAATTCTGAAACTTTGCAATTAAGTGCATTAGCTTCCTTACATTTAGCTAACAATAGCTTGCTAACAGCCAACTTGTCCTCTATGGTAAACCTAGAGTGCTAAAATAATCTAATATATTTAATTGAATTACAGTGCACAGTGCCCAGAAACTCAGAACAGAAAGGGATTTTTATATTCAGACACAGTATGATTATTTTTATATATAATTAAAATGTGTTAACATGTTCTAGTTACACAAAATACAAGTTTGAACCTGATAATGGGCATAACATGCTCCTATAAGAAGGTAATATATATGCTAAATAATTTTTATTTGTATTAACACACACACACACACACACACACACACGCACACACACACACACAGTACAACAGGGTTGAAATTTCCAAGAAAGCCAATAAAATCTCTTGAGTTTTGTTGTACTCTACTGTATGCTGCACTGTTCCACTTCAATGACCTCAACAGCAGTGAGTGCTTCAGTAAATGACAGGACTGAAATTTGCTAATGTTTGCTACAGTCTCACATCCGACAATTGACAGCATCTTCTTTTTGATTCCCGACTAAAAAGGAGACAGAGCTGGATGTTTATTAAAACAGACTGCAGTATATGCAGCACAGTAATGACATACAGTACTGTTAAAAAAAAAAAAAAAAAAAAAGTGTGAGCAGAAACTCTGTGGTGTTTCCTGCATGTAAACCCAGCATGAATCACTGTTTTCAGTTGGAATTTATCAAGACATTTATTCAAGGCCAGATCCCATTTCAGGAGCTTCGCTGACAGTTTCCTGTCAGATCACAAACGGAGCTTTCACAAGATAATGTTTTAGGGAGAGGGGAAATACAGTATCTGCATGCCATTAGTATAGGTTCATGTTTTCCAACAAAGGAAATATCATTCACCATAAGATCACATTAATGTACATTTCATGTTATTCATGAAGATTTTTAAAAAAGAAGGCACCATTGATCGATAATCACAGTAATCTAGTAATAAATCATAAGCCTTACACTCTATTCTGCTTATCCTTCCCCCTCCATAAGTGTATTCTCTGTCACTCTACAAGCTGCAGGGAACTGCTGTGTTTACCCAAATCTACTTTGCTTGCTCCAACAATATGCAAAGCATGTGTTGGATCATCTCAGGCTCCTTACGGCTCTCTGTGATTGCACTACGATCGGCTGGAAACTACTGGGACACGCTGACTGAGGACTGACCTTGTCCAGGACAATCTTTCAAAGTTATTGAGCTGGGATGGTGATGACAGTTGAGAAATGCTGGGCTACACCACTGAGGATATATCATTGGCTAAAATTGTCTTCATATTGACCTCCTAGAAAAGGATGAACTCATTCTCACAGTGGCCGGGGCGGAGATCCTGAGAAGTGGGAGGGAGCACCTACAAACAGCTGGTGCATGTGTGCACCTGTCCAATTTAAATGTTTTGTCAAGCCTTTATCCACACCAGTACAAATCTTGGGTAAAGCTTTATAATAAGGTCCTTAACCCATTGAAGCCTGGAAAGCGGATATGTCGTTTTGTAGTATTTGTATAAGCTCTCAAATACTTTGAAATACTTTTTTTTTTTAAATTTCATTTCTATCTGCTACAGAGGCTGAAAAATCTATTATTTAGTGGAAGCGTTGACACTTGAATTTCCAGAAAAACTTCAGGTTTTAGGGGCTTATTTTAAAATCGCCCAGAAGTTTTACAGTCAGTTTTAGGCGTCAATGGGTTAATAACCATTAATTAACAAGTAATAAGGCATTGTTCTCACTTTAGATCCGGTAGTTGCAAAAAGCAAAAAACTTATAATAGATGAGCAATAAAGTATATTTTAATATCAATAAGCAAACAAAATAAGATTAATAAAGGCATGGCAAAGACATAATGGGTGGGTCATGGGTGTTTGTAATGCCATTATTAACACTTATATAAGCTTATAAACACACAATAATGTTAATAAGCATCTTGTAAGGACTTACAAGGGCCTTATTACTTGTTAATTAATGGTTATTACAAGGACCTTAATATAAAGCGTTACCAAATCTTGCTTTTGATCCATAAAACAGTGATTTAGTATTTAATTTTAGCGCTGAGGTATTAAGGTAATGGAGAATTCTTTGTTTACTGCACAGTGAATTTGTTTTGCTTATGTAGTCAGAAATCTCAACCTGAAGTGTTCTCCTCGGCCTTTCTGGTGATTGCAGAGTTTACACTAGGACATACGGCTTGTCATCAGTTGGCAGCGTGTTGGCCTTTTGAAGCTCATTGTTTTTTATGCACTGAGATGATTTCCCTTTTTGAAAGCTGTGGTGTCAACAGCATGGCATTTGCAAGTGGGTGAAGGCAAGAGGAAGAAGCCTGTGCTGTTTTCTCAAGTTTGCAGTGCATCATGAGCCTTCACCTGCTAAACAAAAATAACTGTACTAACCGCCATATAGCACCCTTACATCACTGCGCCCCCACCCACCCCCTCCACAGCATATGACCCCGGCTGAAAGTTAGTGACTAAAAGTTTCGTGACTCAATATTCCTGTTTGTATTTTGTGTAGAGTATTGTCCAGTATATCTCAATGATTAAATCAATGCAGTGCTGAAGAATACCCATATGTCCCTTTTAACAAGTTAAAATCGTTTTTTAAAGCAATGAAAAGTAATCAAAAGTAAGACGGAGAGGCAACTCTTGCACTCCTGCACCTGGATTATTTTTCTGAAGTCGGAAAATCTTATATTTTTCGTAGGATCCTTTATGATGAGGGCCAAGGCGGTCACACTGAGGAGGAGACAGCCTTTGATGCTGTATAAGGAACTATGTAAGAAAATAATAAGCTCTCCGTCTGCTGCTGCAGCAAATGGGCAAAAATACTATAGAAACATACGTATGTACAGTGTAGACAGACAGTACTGAAATATTTGTGCGTGTGCTGGCTTTGTACTCCCCACGTTGGATTTGAAATGAAAGATAACTATAGTTTGATGTGCAAGAATCTTTTTCTGACATACAGTTCCCAATTTTTAAGAAACAAACTAATTGGAGAACTTAAAGTAGCTGTAAGGTGTTTTTGACTGGTTATAAAACAGTATCAATGCAATACTGATGATTTTATGTGATCTACACAAGCAAATGAGACTCAGAAAGAAGTTTGGTTATTTATATACGGTTATTCTTAATGCTATATTTAATGCTAGGGTCTATATATACATTTTACCAGGCAAAGTCTTGCAGTAAATAGCACCTTGGACAAAGAAATCTGAGATTGTCAGTAAGAGAATTTTATTTTCAGAAACAATACTGGTACCGATACTGGTTAAACAGAACCATCTGAAAAACCGTCATTGAAAACTATTTGTCGCCGTCACACAATGCACTTTAACCAGCCTTCAGTGCTGTTCTCCTTTCACTATTGAAGATATGTCTGTTGTGTTTAACTTAAGGTTGTGTTTAATATCACAACATATGGTAATAATACCTCGTAGTGCAATCTTAGAATGCCTTGAAAGGTTTTCTTTGACACACAATTTTGCATTCAGCCGAAATGTTATGCAAGTATGGCAGCTAAACAAAAAATGAATGTATGGTGACGTGGAGGATGTTGGTTCAGTTATTCAGTTATATTTTGATGACACTATTTACATAGTAAATAAGAAAGTACACAAACAGTATGTTTTACAACAGTATTTGACCTTTTCAGACAAATGTTTAAAGCTTTATTTTGCTGTGTAATAAGTGCACTTATAATTGTGAAAGAAATATGTTCAATACAAAAAAAAAAAACATATTGACAGGATTATTTGTCTGCCTGTAGACTGCGGCAAATGAAAAGGGACAAAGGGAGACTTCCTCTCTCCTGTGCTTTATGTGGAATATTCTACCATGTTTATCACTAATTTAGCATTACTGAGGCCAGTTTTTCTTTCCCACCCTGTGGGTCTGCTTCACTGCCCTGCTGATGGGAGTGGGTGAAGACTTTCTGTCCCGGCTCTCTGCAGTACAGCTAGGATGTTGTTTCTCCACATTTCTCCGCACTACTGATCTTTATTAAATAAAACTTGAAGACATTGGGAGAAAAAAACAACTTTCATCTCTGGCTACTGTGCCTCTCTCCAAGGAGGATAAGGGAGATTGTGATTTTTTTATATATGCAAATAAACAAAAAATAGAGGTTGATTGGTGAAAAGGGCCAAGATGGTTTAAACAAAAATCACAAAAAGATGAATGGCCACCTTTACTGTTATTGTTTCCCTACAGATGCTGTGCAGTTTATAGCTAGAGGTAGTTCATAATGAGTGGCTCAGTGCAGGATTTGTGCAGATACAAATTGGTAAGTCTTTTTTCAGTGGACAGTGAGTTTACTTAAAGTGACACTGATGCATTGTTGTCCACTTATTGTCACTTACATTCTTTAGCGCTTCACCAGGTTGTTGTGAGTGGCAAGATAAATCTGTTTATGAAAAAAAATGGACCAACAATCGCTGTTAATGATGAACAAAGCATTTGGTGTTACAACTGTGTGGCAGATTGTGAACCGGGTTTTGTAAATCCATCAACTTTTTAATTAACTGTGAAGCTACATCTGCATATAATGAATTGAGCACACGAGCTATGATAAAAAAATGTTTTAAAACTAATCACGTGTGATGATGAAAGAACTTTTAAAAGATGTTCTTACAGTTCAGGGTGTTGCAAAAGGGAGAAAAGAACTGCAAGTTATTTTTCATAAAGTATGTTTGGAATATTCATAGCTAAAGTCAATGAAACATAGAGGCACAGTACACCCAGGCAGTCCTCATGTTCTTTTATGTTGTTTATTTTATATTCAGAGAACATGTCGATACTGAGTCTAAAGTCTGTTCTGCAGAGGCCAAAATGCAAAATACACCATAAATCCATGAGTCCATTTAAGATGCACCAAAGAGACCCCTTGCCAGGATTTGATTGTGATAAGAAAGAAAACAGAAGGACCCTCTGATTCCTAATCTAAAGATAACTCTGAGGTGCTATTGTAGAACACATTTTCAGGCATTTATCCAAACAATTAACAGGATTATGTTTTATTGTACCTAATTGAAAAGAAAGTAAGAAAGTTTCTGTCCAAAACTTGAGGTTTCCAGTGGTTGCCTAGACCAGGCTCACTAAGAATGTGAACTCTGCTAAAAGCTGAACACATAAGGAAATAGAAACCTTTGCAGTGGCAATACAAAGGGTGAGCGGTGCCACAGAAGTGGCCTCACTCAAGGTCTTGGCCCTTGGCGTTGAAATCAAATTAAGGTTATAGATTGTAACCATAGTTCTCTGAGAACAGAGTTGCTGCTGATCAGGAGTCATTGTCTCAGTGGATACGTTAGGGTACACTGGCCATACTTGTAAATAGTAGGGTTGTGAACGATAAACCGATGCGACCGGATATTTGGTTTAACAAGTGAGAGCAGCCTCCTCAATCGATACAAATCAGCCATGAATTCCTAGATTAATTAGTTGAGTCATGGATCGGGTATCGCGAGACTTTGTATCGGTTGGCGGCTTCACACACTTTTTCGTTTCGTCAGCGTCTCTAAAACAACACGAGAGCTGAAGCTGCCCGCAAAACTGTTCTCGCACAACTCCATGGGTCTCTCCGGTCTCTCCCAAGTCTCTTATATTCATCCCCGCTTCCCTCACTTGCGCCATTCACTTGCGAAATGTTTTCGGAGACATGAGACGTCCTTTCCTCCGAATAGTCACGTGAAGCGACGTCTGATTCTAATGACTGCGGCAGCAGATCACAACTGGATCAGCTGTCAGTCACTTTAACAGCTGTAGACATGCACTAATAATAATAATAATACATGTTTTCTCTGTTTAACAAACAGCTGCACATGAATACCAACCTGCATTCTGTATTTATACTGTGAACTGTGTCCTGCTCAGTGGCACGGGAGTGCCTTTGTATATATTATTTTTTCATTATTATTAGCGTCTGTATATAGACTATCCTGGTGATGAATTCATTATTTAATATCCCAGAACATGATTGTGTCTGCTGAACACCAATGTTTTATTAGGTTGGATCAGGGATGGGCAACTGGAGGCCCAGGGGCCGCATACAGCCCGCACCCTCACTTGAAGTGGGCCTCAGTACAACTACATGCATTTGAGCATGAAATCTTAAGTAATTTTGTGCATTTTTACACTGCATTTTTATTTTTTATTTGCTTCAAACCTTTAATATTCCTATTTATACTGTTAGGCCTATACATGCATTTGAGAATGAAATATGTTAAGTCACTGCACTGTAAACATATTTAAAATTGCAGTTTCATCATATCTGGTTTAGTGCATGGTCCTATACGTGGCCCTGTGGTAATGTCAATGAAAAATTGTGGCCCCCTGCAGCATTTAAGTAGCCCATCCCTGATACAAACCAATACTGATATGCCTCAATAGGCAAATATTAGCCGATAATATCCGTCAACCGATATATCTGTTGCACTCGAGCCCGTGTGCTGGCTCTGTCCTGATTGGCCAAAACCATTATTATGTCTTTATGGCAAGTATAAAATTAGTAACATTCTTGTAGGATGCAATTACTAACTGTATGAGACTGTAAAAGAACAAACTTTTCAGTTGTCATTGTAGTGTACGTTTGAGCAAATAAGTGAAATTTCAAAACTTATGTCACAAAGAAATTAAATAAAATAAGAAAAATGGTTTTAGAAATATCCATTTAAACAATTAAATATAAGGATTGCATATAATTTCTTGATCTTTTGTATTTCTCAGTAAGATTTATTTAAATGACGTGCCATTTCTATTTGATTATGACACTTTTAATGAGTGTGCTTGTCCATCAACTTGTCAACACAAATGAGGCTGGCCCTGGCTGCTGATTGCAAAAGACTAAGTCCTTTGCAATTAGTCAGTTTGCCTGACATGAAGAGCAGTATTTCATGTTAGCGTATGAGGTGGCAAATTAACACTAGCCACCGGGCAAATCAAATGCTGCTGAATCTTTGGCAGTGACAGGAAAGCTTGTCACGCAGCCACACACTGCCAGCCAGTATTTCCATTTTATTTTCACCTTTTGAAGAAAGAAGGGTGAAATATTATTTTTCCATGTCATTGACAGCATAGTATATTTATATTACTAACAGTATTGAGGTGACCAGAGTCACAGCAAGTTAGTTACCTACCTTGAAATAAACCACATTTAAATGTGCGTTGCTATATGCAACCTCATGGACATCACTCAACCATTTATCTTATAATTCAGTTAGAAGTTGTGTCAATGACTATTCGTACAAACTGAACCTACTTCCTGTCACTGACACAAAAGCTGTGTGGTGGCCATGACATCTCCATGTAGGTCCCCATTCACAGATCTGTCGTGGAAAAATTTTATTAGACATGAAGGTGTGTGAATGTCACTATGAATGTGGTCATTGTCATGGTCTTGTATGTTGAAAGGCCTTGAAGTCCTTCACACTTGGCAAGCAATATGTGAGGAGACTCAGGGCGTCTGGAGGGTTAAGATAAGAAGGACACCTTGTAGATGTCGCTAAAGAGTTTGCATCAAGGGTACACAACATTCTTTTGCCTCCTTCAAGGCGTCTTGATTATGTGTCCTGCTGTATGATTGGCTTTACATTGAATAGGGCTGAGCAAAGGTCCGGAAAGGTTTGATATGACTGCGTCAATGCGTGCTGTACCAAGATCTTCCACAGCCAGAATATATAAAATGGTACAATAAACTCATATTTAAGCAAGTACAACTGTGGCTCATCGAGTTATTCTTTTATACATCTCAGTAAAGACTGACCCAAAGTCCTCAAAAACACACAACCACATATATCCTTTGTTCCTTCCCTCTTATACATTTACAGGACATCAACAGGTCCCCATACATAAACATATAACGGTCATGGTTTTAAAAGTACCAAAACTACTTGGTTATGTTTAGGAAACAAAACTACATTGATAGGGTTATAAAAAGGAAGTTTGGTGTAAAATAACTACAGTTGGTAGTGCATGGGCCTGGAAAGTGAAGCCATGGGCCGAATCCACTGGTTTGATTGTATGAATAATATCCTACTTCTCACTTCAAACAGTTTCCTAATAAGCCTCAATTTTTAGTTTCAAGTCTTTTCAATACAGCATGATGTTTATTTTGTAAACAATGGTCCCATTAAGAGTAAAATAGACAATAAAGCAGGGTACTCTCTTTCCTATTTTATTGAATGGATCCTGACAAGAGAAGACAAAACGGTGACCATATCCAAGATGGCGGAAATGCTTAACTTTAAGCTTCAACACCAGGGTCCACAAACCAACGGGTAATGTCACGGTGACTACATCCATTATTTTTGTACAGTCTATAATCATGGTATGCTGCTGTACAAACAAAAAATGAGTTTTCCACATCACACATATGT
This sequence comes from Centropristis striata, assembly GCF_030273125.1. Lineage (NCBI taxonomy): Eukaryota > Metazoa > Chordata > Actinopteri > Perciformes > Serranidae > Centropristis > Centropristis striata. The sequence continues at coordinate 26,196,568 of NC_081529.1, read as the reverse complement.
ACAAATATCAAAAGCAATACAGTGACTCCAAGGATTGTAACAACACAAACAAGCTAGTTTACAGATTGACGTCAGTCTAACAAAAGCAGAGCTAAAATATATCAGCTTTGTATTAAACCCCATACATAAATCATCACATCATCATCTTCATAAAATTAACAGGTTGCACAGATGGGCAGTTTATTAGTTAATGACCACATTGTCCTGCTCCTAAGGTAAACTTTTGAGGTAATGGATGGACTTTCCAAAATCAACTGTATGAATGGTGAAAGTGTGCATGTTTTTCTTATTATTGAACTTGATTATTCCCCATTTATGAAGTACAGATATCATAAGGTGCAACTCGCAGCTGCCTCACACAGCTCCTGCATTCTTAGTCAGGTATTTGCACCACAGGGTGACACAAGTTGAAAGACTCAATCGTGGTCATGGCAATGATTTTTACATTTGCTTTTTTGTATTAGGCTTGAAAAGACTCATTGTGGTGTGTGCATGTCTGAATATAGCCGTATTACCATGAGAATGACCTGTAGTGCAGAAAGCAGAGATGTCTCCCTTTGCAGACACATTTAAATGAGAACTTGAGACAATTTTCTTTTTTCCAGACCTGTGTAATCTACATTTGTTGTGCCTTATACAACCCTGTGTAACAATTGGTATTGTAAACACTTCCTCTGCCTCAATATGTAGTGTTTCTCCTTTGTTGTATATTTGAATTACTTTTGTTGACCCGCTGTGTCTTTGGGCAAGGAGGTTCGATAAAGGTTATCATTTGTCGAAAAGGGACAACGCTGTAATTGTGGTGGAGCTGGACATAAAATAACATATTGTATGTTATTTTATGTCCAGCTCCACCACAATTACAGCGTTGTCCCTTTTCGACAAATTATAACTTTTATCGAACCTCCCGCTAATGTGAATAAATCTTTTCATAGTTAAGATATCAAAGTGCCTCAAGGAAAAACAGTAAAACTAAAAGCCCAACACGTGCAAATCTTGTTCCACCAGTTTAATATCAAGGGAGAGGTTGTTCTAGAGCACAGATGGCAAATGCACAATCCCCTTTGAATTATGACCTTGTCCTCAGGATAGCCAGACCCCGGTGAGAGGACCTAAGAGAGTTCACTTTTTTATAGAAGGACAGAAATTCTGAAATGCATGCAGCAACTTCACCATCTAGTTCGTGCATTTAAACCCATCTATGCTTTTGGTTTTCATCCCAAACTATCAGCTGAATGTCTGGAATGGCATCATATTTTGCCAGCTTTTAATTATGACTTTTTTGATCATCTAAAAAAGTTAGCTGGCAACCGTGTTGATTTAATGCCAGTAACCAACCGCTGTGTTGTGCTTCTGTCAAGTAGCCAAATGTTTAACAAATAATTAAGGCATTATTGGCAGTAAACCATTAAATCTCAGTATGCAAGGTGGCATGTTGGGGAGGTTCTGCATCCTTCTCGGTTACAATTCTCCATTTCCCTTTTTAGCTTTCTCCAAATAAATGGTATCAGCTGTCCTGTTTGTTGCATCAACAGAGACTCTAATTGCCTAAAGGCAGCAAATTCCCTGGTAGGAGGATGGGGAACGTGTATTCTGAGTTATGTTTTTCTTTTTTACTGCTATTCACAGAATTTAAGGGAACTTAATCGAAAGATGTAGTGTAGGTTTTACATGGTGACACTGTCATAGAGCCCACACTCATATGGCTCTGGATACATTTGGATGAAATGTGCAGAAATAGGTGGAACATTTTCTCTACATTTTCTTACCCGTAGATTACAGCTTCTGTATGGAGGTACTTGCATGGTCTCACTGATTTAATTCCTATAACAATTTAAAATAACTGGTTGTGGAGTAGGATAATTATTGTGCTCAATCCTGAGTGACAAACTGACAGGTTTTTAGTCACTTTTAGATTTTTTATGATTGCCCAACTCAAAATGTGACAATTCCTTTCTTTTTTCAATTTAAGCATTCCAATTCGAACTTGGTGTTATTAAATACATAATACTCAATGACATTTATGAACATTAATAGCATGCAAGGAGAGTTAAAATATTATTTTTTACTCACTGAAATTTAATTATTATGGAAGAAGCAGTATTGTCCCACTTACAGAGTGGCCTCTTGCCAACTTAATAAAATATTAAATTCAATTCTAAATTAAATATATGAATTTACTGATAAAACCATAACATACAGTTCAGCCTTATCAAGCACTGCAAGTGTTTAACAAGGGTGAAACAGGTCATGTTCTGCAGCATGTACCAAATATAAAAACTACTGTTACCAAAGTATTTGTGTACACTTTTTAGAAGCACTGAACTGGAATTACCACATCACTTCCTGAGAGCCTTCTTGCCATTTGGAGATGCGTAACCATGGTAACCCGTGCCAACCTCAGCTCTACAGGCATCTGGACTACCTGACTGCAAGCATGATGAACCTCTTGAGTTGTTGCTGTTTTATGTTCTTGAAGAGTACTTTGGCTGTCAGTAAACATGAACCACCATCTTGTCGCACAGCGAGATCCACAGCGAGTACCTCTACATGTTTGGGTTTTTTTAATCTTTATTTCAAACTGTCCTTTCAAAGTACATACAGCAGAAAAGAAAAGTATCAGAATCTCTCACACAGATGAGTCATTGCAGTGCAAAACAGAAAACAAAATCTAGTGTGTAACACAAAATCTGCCAACCATTGTCATTAATACCACATTGTACTGTGGCAAATTTATAGTGGTGTTTACAGTGTTTGCATCCTGTAATAATTCACCAGAAGCAGTATGCAAGTCATACTAAATGGCATGTTTGTATTACATTTTGGACACAGTGCATGAGTTTCAAAATCTCAGTAAGTCAGTCAATCTTAGATAGTTGGTTTAAATGTCCAGATTAAATTTAAATTAAACTTCAACAATCTTGGTTTTCAATGAGAAGACATTTCCGTTGTGGGATAATAATATTGTCATTATCATTTGAAATTATAAAAATGTATTTACATTAGCCAAGAGCAGACGTGCGTACAATAGCAGAATTTCCCAGCGGCCCCAAGGCCACTATTTTATTCCCACGTTGCCACAGATAAAAGTCAGAATCGACCAAACAGAAAGAGCTTTTAAATCCTAAGTCTCGCGAGATGTTAGATTGTTCCGTGTGGTAGGAGAGGCGTGATTGTGATCACAATCAAGTTACATTTGTTGCTGTGATCGATGAAGCAGGAGGGTTTCCTCAATTAAAAATGTTACTTTGGCTTGTATCGCTGAAATAAAGTCCCAGGGCTGTCGGCCGTCATGCAGCTATATCTCTTCAGGAGAGAATCTTATAATGAGAAGGGGTAAGTTATTTAGTCTGACCTCAGACTACAAAACCTTTGGAAAAACCATTAACATGGATTTAATTTCATACCAAGGCATATTTAAACATGAAATATCAGTATGCCATTCCCACACTATGTGTCTATTTAGATGACCTCTTAAAGCAAAGGTTAGCCGTTAGCTGCACTCATTTTTTGGCTACTTGCTTGCTTGCAGATGCTAGAAATTACCATAGCACTTGAATATCATTCAGAATAACACTTTGTTATGCAAATACATTGCCAGATGGCTTTAGATCTTTAAACGTTTGAGACCGACATGACAGCAATATTAAAACCTATAGAACAGTGTTTGAGTGAATCATCATTCAAAAAGCATTTCTGTACTAGTGGAAGAGCTTACTTTTTTTTTTTTTTGTACACCCTGAATATTCGCCACACATTGTGTTTGTAATCAGATGTTACAAAGAAGATGTTAATGCAGTTCCAAAATACTTGCACTTGCATCCACTAATGAAGCGGTTTGGATTCAGTACCTAAATTAGCTGTGGTTTTGTACAATAATATACTTGTTTTTTAGAGAAGAAATGGCGGTGGCCGTTCTGTGATCTGACTAAAACAAAGTGCCAGCTGTGCCAAGCTGAGGCTTTTTGAAGCGGTGTTGAAGAGAAAGCAAAGTAGTTACTCCAAAGCACTACAAGAGCCAATTCTTACAATTAAATGTTATTTTTTTTTATAATCACCTGTCTTGTGAAAGACGATATGTGAGAATTGTGCTGAAATCCCTTTTTATTGCTCAGCAAAAGCGGGTAGAGAATGTAAATGTCAATGAATGCATGGCAAAAGCCTGTTGTGTGGGTTTCCCATGAAAATATGTGTGAAAGTTTTGGGTGCAAACAATACGGTTGGGATTACATCCCTACAGCCAACATACAATATTGCTAGAGACAAGGCAGTCTCAATAAGAAGGGACTGAATAAAACATCAGCAACAACCAAGGGAACAATATGCTGCAAAACCAAATCAGCCCAAAACACTCATAATACTGAAACATGAGTAATCATTTTCAACGCTATGACAATCAACAGCATGAAAGCCTCACAATACTCATGCCAAACAACAATCAAAAGGAAAATAAGCACAGACAATGCAAAGTAATGCCAGTCAGCCAATAGTGCACATGGATGGATATCAGCAGAAATCCACAGCAAGCAGACAACAAAGAGTTTTAATAAAAGCAGATTTGCAGGCCAAAAAAAAAAAAAAACAGCACCATCAGCAGCCATGTATCTTCATGTTAGCATGATGCTAAGCAATCAAACAGCCCCAAGACTTGTTAGCACATGTAGCAAACACATGTCAAGCAGTGATACCAGGCATCTCAGAAAATTACATTCATTCACTCACCAGATTCCAAGGAGAGGAAACTTTCCCTCTTCAAAGTCCTCCTGGAGGAACATGGCTGAAGTGTTGGCAGGTAAACTTCCTTGTGAAACGCTACATGAGTGTTAGAACTAGGTAGCAGGCCAAATGAGTGGGCTGGGCCCTGACAGCTCAAACAGCCAGACTGTTGCAAAGGGTGCGTTTGATTTATTTTGCAGCAAGTGGAGTTTGTCATGTGAAAGTGTAGCTGTGCCTTTATTAATGCAATGGTTTATCAAGCTCTTCAGAACAAGATTTTTTAACATTACTTACATGCATGGGTGCCTGGTTATTTTAAAAAATGGGGGGGGAAACTTGGAAATATACATAATTAGCATGAAGGGGCAAAAAGGGGCATTTCCACCCCACATAACCTCTTGGTATAAGTCAATAAACCATCACCTGCACTAGTCAAGATTAACTGACTATGAAAACCAAGAGTGCATCAACAACAGTTTGTAATTGAGTGGATCAGGACCAGGCGGCAACCTCCTGGTCTGAGCAGGGAGGCAAACCAGGAAGTGCCTCAAGCTGCATTCTACCGAAAATTCCAGCAGGGGGCGCTAAGTGTGGCTGCAAAAAAATTCTGTCCATTAATGTCAATGCAAAATGAGAAAACTTCTCACTTGATTTATTACCTCAGAATTTTTTTTTAGGACAACATTATGGTCTCAATTGCTAGTAAAAAATCTTCTTCAAGACAATTTCATGTTAATAGTTTAAATAATGACCCCATTTAGAAGAAAATAGAAGATAAAGAATCGTATGATTTGGGGCGTTGCTACCTTTGATTGACAGGTCCCTAACAAGGTGAGCCGTCATCAGGAGAGAAGCAGAACAATGCGTATCCATGTAACGTTATATACATTTTAAAAACATTTATCGGCTTTGACAATTCCCTGTAATTTCACTCAATGACAGTTTATTTGAACGTTTTGTTCAGTAAAAATGTCTTGTTCAGCGTTTGGTTGGCTGCTCATTTTTCTTAGGTAAATAACATACATTTTGTTTTTTTGCTAGCCAAAACTAACATCCCAGTTAATGCTCCAGTTAATGCTAACATGAATTAGCAGCGGCTTCTCTCAGTCAGGTTGAGGTGTAGAGAGGCTGTAGTCAGTGTCGTCAGATCCCTCTCCTCCTCCACAGTCCAAATATGGTCTGCTTCCCGTATCGGAAACAAGATGGCGACGCAAGATGGCGACAAGTATAACGCTGAACTCGATGCTTCCAACGGGCAGTCCACAAACCAATGGGTGACGTCACGGTGACTACGTTCATTATTTATATACTATTATTTATATAATGTCATATTTTTAAGTGTGGGTAAAGTGTCTATATTTTGTGTTTAGCCTTCACTACATCTGAACTAATGAAATTAACAGTGCTAATGCAAAACGTTAAGAGCCATGTTACACTTTAAAGGGTTAACTCATGAATTAATCTTCTCCACGAACATCCACATCTCCACAGCTAAATCCTGTTTAATCAGCAAGCTAATGGTTAGGCATTTTGGCAAAAATACAATCCTACTTTATTTATATTTAGTTCATACAACTAATCTTTTCCTGTGTTGTGTTTTCAATCCATGAATGCCATGTTTCTTACCTTTGTCTGACTATGATTGACAGCCAAAGCATGGCAAAGGATCACCGACTGGTTTTGTCTGAACCCACTCAAAGCGTACAAACGTGTGATTCTTTTTTAATTGCTTGCTGTTGTTCCTACAAGTACAACTGTAATTCCAAAGAGTTAGGGTGAGGTTAGGCTTTGTAAAAAAAAAATCAGGGGAAATAGAATGCATCAAATTCAGAACTCAGAATGTAAATTTAAAAAAACTAAAGTTTGAACATTAAACTGAACATTAAAATTCTTGTACAGTGCTCCAATTAATATACATTAAAAAAGGAATGAAAAGCATGATCACATTCTGAGTTATTTATGTTTTGATCAACATCCCAACTTTCTTGGACTCAAGTTGATTTTCTTTCTATTTTTAAGACAAAAAGTGGGGTAGCAAACTTTAACTTTTCTCCCCCTAACTGTATAATGGGAATGCATTTGCTCCACTTGCTCCATCGCTGAGGTGCTTATGCTTCCATATTTAACCAGCTTTCCATGGGTTGCTGTAGGATTTTGGGCTAGATATACACTGGAAAACGGTCATTAGGGACTGAATGGCTTGTAAATGTGCTCTCTGCCTTATCAATTATATTTAACAAGCTACAGGATTGTACCTAAAACCCAACTTTTTGCATAGAAAATAAATAGTTTATAATACAGTTGATGTGTGGAAATGGACAAAAGTGTTTACTCTGTTTAACGAACCACAAACCAAAATGAAATAATCTGCACAACAATGGAACATCAGTAACATCACACATGTTTCTGCCTCTGACACAAGAGCCTTCTCGCTTTGCTTTCTGTGTTATATTGTTTCCTGTAATTGTTCACCCAGCAAACTGTCATGATGAGGAAGCTTCTGTCGTTAGCAGCCCAGATGTTGCCACAACTAAATTCTCAACAGGGTTTTATGAGCAGAAGTTGTGATTTCAGACACCTTCTTTATTGATAACTATGGTGTTGTGTTACTACTGACAGTATTATGGAAATCTATTTTAAAAAATATGCATACTTTTTCAATCGAAACACATGTCAATTTTAGTTTGATTTATAAAGCACCTTTCATCATTTGATGTCCCAAAAATGTATTTTTCATCTTTTCTTTCCTCAGTAAAATCAAAGAGGAAAATTCCACCGGCGTAAAGTAAAATGTGCTCCCATTCCTCATATAAAAAGTCGCAGTGTCAGCTGAGAGAGTAATGACTACAATATAATGAGAACAAATCGAGGGATTGTGGAGGAATTGAATAGCTTAACTTTAATATGCCATTTAGAGGAGAGAAAGGGAACAGATTTGGGGAGATTGCCAGATTTTATTGTTTAGATTATTATTATTGTTGGGTCAGGAGAAATGAAAATTACACTATAAAACTGACATCAGCGTCCACAAGTGCTGCAAAGACTGCTACACTAAATTGAAGAATCGATTTCTGTTTTTGTATGACAGTAAATATTTACCAACTATGTGGTATTTGATGATTTTAAGAGAATGATGAATTTGCAATGGTGCTGCACCAAAACTAGACAGATTAGTGACTCAACTGTTAAATACTGTAATTGAGAAACTCTCACCTACAAAAACCTGAAAACACAACAACTCAGACATGTGACTGCAGTGGATACTGTGCAGTTTTATTTTTAGCATTAGTATTTCTGTCCTCAATATGCACTTGAATGTTTTTTTAAAAACTCTTTCTCTCATGTACATGGCTTTGAATGAGTCGGTTCATTAGCATTTCATACTGCAACCAATGCTGCCCCTGGAGGCTCTTAAGGTGGTGCAGTACACAGACTCATTATTTGCTCTTTGTCAACTGAGACTTCATTAAAAAACCTAATTACAGATTTTAATTAGAATCCTTGGATTATAGTTTTATATTATCAATATAACAATCACATCCACTTATAACCCTCTGTGTTAACTTATCGTCAGAGTGGCAACATTTTAAATCTGATACATACAGAAATAATCCTCCTAAAGTATCTTTTCACTCAGAAATAAACAGCAAAACACCATTTTAACACAAAAAGAAACATGTTAATTTGTAATCAATGTATTTCTATATCTTGATATGTTAATACAGTATGCAAGATAAGATTAAAAGCAATCATTCACCAAAATAAAAAAAGACCATGGCATTGGTCACTTAATCACCAGCAGCAGTACTATGTTTTATTTAACTATATTTAAATTTATACCTAGCTTTTTTTATAGTGGACTTTGCTGGATCCTGTATAACAGACTAAATATACCCCTCCCCAGACTATACCCAGGGTATAGTTTGGACTAGCTCAGACTAACCTTTCTAGTAAACATTATACTCCCTTGTGCTTTTCAGAAATAAGATAATATCTATTTATAATTCTGAAGTGTGTGTGTGAGGGGGGTGGGGGGGCAATGTTGTAGTCGAGTCACCAATTCTCAAGTCTGAGTCAGTCTCGAGCCCCCACTGTTCAAGTCTGTGTCACCAAGAAGAGTCCAAATCCTGAGTCTCCACTGTTCAAGTCCAAGTCCAAGCCACCATGAAGAGTCTGAGTATAGACATCAATACCTGAGTACAAGTCCAAGTCCCGGGTCTGCAGTGTTATGGTCGAAGTCCGAGTCACTAAGAAGAGTCTGGACTCAAAGTCAAACTCAGGTATTAGTGACTAGTCAGAGTACCCAGTGTTCAAGTCTGAGTCCAAGTCCAAGTCACCAAGAAGAGTCACAAGTCCTGGATATCGAGTCGGAGTTGAGTCACAAAAATCAGGCTTCAAGTAAGACTCAAGTCCACTTCCAGGACTAGGGGGTTTGCAACCTGCCAACTGCAGTGGCTCCCTGTGGCTGTGATAAATATATGAAATAAAATCTTACTAAATATTCGTGTACATTTTAATTTTTATTGGTGTAGACCCACAGCAATTTGCATTCGTCGATTGTAAAAATGTAAAGCTTATATGTGGCATTAAACATTTTTTTTTATTTTTACTTTTTCGTCAACCTAAATGTGCTTCACACCTTTTGATTCCAAATCTGCTGAGATATTTGTGTGTGTCAAGCCTTTTTTCTGCCAACAGTGGCTCTTTTGCCCATTAAGGTTGCCGACCCCTGGGCTAGCCCGATTTAACCCTGGGTATAGTTTGGTGGGGGTTAATGTGGGCTGCTACAGCAGTATGAGTGTAGCTTATTGGCCAAAAACAGTACATTTAGTAGCAGTTCCGATCTGAATTATTTTTCTCTTTGGCTGACATTACAAAATAGGGCATGGCTTTGGAAGAGGTCTGTGCTCTGAGTTGTGTAAGACTTCTCAAATGTAAGCTCTCTCCCTCTGTGTTTATCAGACCACAAATGAGACAGAAGTTGAGTGGATTTATTTCAATGCGAAGGTTAAGAGTTGGGGTTGTCTGGGATCAGATCGCTGGCGCTGGGGTTTGTGTTGGCTGAATTCGAGTTGCTACAATGGCTGAAGTCTCTGTCCTCCTTCAATGGGAAGTAAGCCGGATCACACAAGACAGAAACAGTCTAACACAGCCACCAGTAAATTCCTTAACCTACAAATAGTTTAAACTAATAATATAAGCGTACCCTGATCTTTATCTGCAACTGTGCAAAAATACCAGGTTTAAACAGAATGAATAAACATGCATAAAAGGCTGTGAAGTATTCAAATGTTGATTTATAGTTGTTTTGAATGAAGCAAGCAATTCTCTACAGCTCTATTTCATTTAATTTTTTTTCTGTATTGGAGGTTGGAGCCAATGACTAACCCAGTTTGTGGTGGATTGTTGGCATAAGCCTGCCATTGGGTGCTTATTTCAGAGGGAATTCTCCTCCCTTCACGCTGTCTCCACTATCTGGGACTGCTTAACACCGCCAAAACAATTGTGATTGGTTTAAAGAAGTTAAAACAAACCAGAGCATTTTTCCCTTATTGCAGAATGAAAAGCACTGTGAAGATGATAAACATGATGGCGTCAGTTGTAATGTTTTAAAAAGAGTGTTACAGTAAAGAAACATGTGTGCATACATTTCTTTTCAACCATGTTTCACTGTTGTCACAACCATCCAATGAACTAAGTATTGAGTCTGTCAGAATGAACCATTCTAATCCTTGTATAAAGAAGAAGCATAATAGTTACCATGGATAAGTTGTGAGGCATATTTGCAAGGTCAGTATGCTCTAGAGCACATGTATTCTTACCAGAGCACCAACATAATGCTGGCTTTGTCTCCGCAATACGGTCATTGAAGAGAATTCACCAATTCAAGGACATTCAGTACAATTCATAGTGAAGGTAGTAGAAGTCTACCTAAAGTCAGTGAGCAGCATTGCGTCCACTGCTAACAGGAGTGTAGCCTCCTGTGAGACAGTCAGTGGCTGGATGTAACCACTAATTTCCCCTATCGTGCCACGAGTGTGTCGGCCTCTAATGTGATGAAACCAGCCGAGTGCAGAACACTGTATCACGCTGGCAGTGTGCCAGAGATAACATAGTGAGGCCAGCTGAGATGCTTACCCCTGTTGCAGAATCTCTCAAGAAAAGTCAAACACACCCTGCATTTCTGCACAGAGACAGCCAGTTGCACTGATAACAGCCGAGGCTTTAAACCTGCTGCATATTTTAAGGCAAAATTAGAGAATAAAGCAGCTGAGGCTGTGGACGCCTGGGGTGCCAGGGCAGGGCCTGCCTGTGGTCTGTCGAGGTCCAGTCAGCTTTGCCCTGAGGGCTACAAAGGATCCAGCCTGGTGCATGGACCCCACTGATGAGGTGCTTCTGACATGCAGCATTGTCTTTCAGAGGAAGGCAGGAACATGACAGGAAGTGGAAGGATTACCTGTTGGTGAGTAGTCTGGGTTGTTAGCCTGCACGGTGGGGCTCTTCAGCCAAATTCATCTATGTTGGAATTTATAAAAACTAAATTCACCAAGAGAGGAAGCCACTTTGTTCCAATTTTTTCTGTCTTCATAGAGTGAATTTTAAAATGTGAAGTTTCTAATTATACAGGAAGTCAAAGTATGGGATAGTAGTGTGCCTAAAAAACACTGATCAAAAAACATTTTTCTCTTACTGCCTATGGCTGCTGCACCATGTGGCCATTCACGCCACTCAAACCAAAAGTCCCCCGATTCCCAAAAAACGTTTTATTCCAACTGACTTCCACTATAAAAGAGACCACCAAACCACAAAGTGCAAAAAAGGTAAATTATGACTCAGAGCTTTAATCAGACGGCAACCTCCCAGTCTGCGCAGTGAAGCAAAGTGTCTTCAGCCTGCATTCTTTCAAACTTCCAACAGGGGTCGCCAACGCCGGTTGCAAAAGAACTCTGGTCCTATCATAGACTGTATATAAATAATGGACGTAGTCACCGTGACGTCACCCATTGGTTTGTGGACTGCCCGTTGGAAGCCTCGAGTTCAGCGTTACACTCGTCGCCATCTTGCGTCGCCATCATGTTTCCGATACGCGGAGCAGACCATAATTGGACTGTGGCGGAGCGCGAGGGATCTGACGACACTGACTACACGCATCTCTACACCGGCAACCCGACTGAGAGAAGCCCCTGCTAATTCATGTTAGCATTAACTGGGATGTTAGTTTTGGCTAGCAAAAAAACAAAAACAAAATGTATCTTTCTTACCTCAGAAAACTGAGCAGCGACTCCTTGGAGTGTCTGTTAGTCCAACCAAACGCTGAACAAGACATTTTACTGAACAAAACTTTCAAATAAACTGTCATTAAGTGAAAATATAGTGTGAAAGGGTCAAAGTTATGAGACCAAACCGCTAAACGTCCTCTTTTCTATCTATATAACGTTATATATAACTTTATTGACACGTTGCCGTGGATACGCTCTGCTTCTCTCCTGGTGACGGCTCGCCTTGTCAGTGACCTGTCAATCAAAGGTAGAAACGCCCCAAATCATACGATTCTTTATCTTCTATTTTCTTCTAAATGGGGCCATTATTAGAACTATTGACATCAAATTGTCTTGAAGAAGATTTTTTACTAGCGATTGAGACCATAATGTTGTCCCTGAAAAATTTTTCTGAGGTAATAAATCAAGTGAGAAGTTTTCAAATTTAGCACTGAAATGAATGGGCAGATTTCTTTTGCAGCCAAACTTAGCACCCCCTATTGGAATTTTCGGTGAATTGCAGGCTTTATGCACTTCCTGGTGGCTTCCTTGCTCAGGCACGGAGATTGCCGCCTGGGTCCTATCTATCAATATGTCAAATGAGACGACTTCTCAGTTGATTTATTACCTCAGATGAAAAATTCTTGTGGCAACATTATGATCTCAATCACTAGTCTCAAGTCTTCTAGCGATCTTCAGCGATATGAGTAGAGAATTTGAGATTTAAAATTTTTTTTTTATCAGCTCGCTTTCAATTTTAAAATGTTAGATTTGAATGTACTTTTATATTATTTCCTTATATTCGATCTGTTCACTTTTAGGAACGAATAATTTAAATTACTAATTGTCTAAAGAAAGTAAACAGTACAGGAGCGGATCCTTTTGCCTGGCATTCCCAGCTCCAAGCAGCAGCAGCAGCAGCAGCAGCACTGGTAACTCAAAAATAACAGGAATTATCAAACTATACCAAACAAAGACTGTACAAAAGCTAACTAAATGTGTGCGCTTCAAATAGAAAACCAATGTACTGTCAAAATAATAAAGTGTGTTGAAACAGAAAATCCTTGTGTGATTTATTTCAATACTAAATGTTAAACCAATGTAGACTAATTACTTAATTAAATGTATAATGTGTATGAACAAAATACAACAAAACTTAACTATAGAAACAAATGTATGAGTGCAGAGGGTTACCGACATTTATGGTTGTGTGGCCATCACAAGCCGCAAACTTGTTTGTCGTGTTTTTGTGTGTTTTCCATTCGTGTAAGTTTATTTGAACATTTTGATCATTAAAAAATGTCTTGGTCAGCATTCGGTTGTACTAAAAGACACTCTTTTTCTGGTAACATACATTTTGTTTTAGCGTTACAAGTTTATTTTTAAATACAGCCTTTCTTACGCCTCCCCAGTCCAAATATCGTCTTTCCCGGTTTAAGCCATAATGCCAAACTCGATGCTTCAAATGGCCACAAACCAACGGGTGATGTCACTGTGAATACGTCCATTATTTATATACATGTCAGAAAACAAGGTATAAAACAGCTTGTATCAATCTGACTGACCTAATTTGGACTGAACATTTTTAACACCCTGTGATTTGTCAGACACAGCTCAGCTTCAATACATCCATAAATGTGTTAGTATGTAGGCTACTGTAAGGCAATTTATTATGACAGATCCAGCAGCTTGATTCATGTCATTATTTTCTCCATCTGCTCGTTTCCATGCAGTGCTTATTCTCCTGTCAGACCCTGCCCCTCCCCCTGACCTGCAGTAACCCCTGTTCCCACTATTCCCCCATCTACTACCCCACTGGCCTGCTCACCTGTTCCCACTTTCCTCATCAGCCTGTCAGTTTATATATAACTTCCCATTTCCACCTGTTTGCTGTCAGAATGTCTAATTTGTTTCTCGCTAAGCAGTCTAGCCGTTTGGTCAAATAAGCTGCATGTTACCTGACTCTCCGTCTGAACCTTGGACTCCTGCCCTTTTGCCTAATCCCTGTCTGGTTAAATCTGAATTGTTTGCCTCGTTTCTTGACTCTGCAAGGTTTTTTTTTGACAGCAAGTAAAGACAAAGTTGTGTCTTTATCTGCTTTATCTCTGGGTTTTTGTTACCTTTTACTGTCAAACACCAGCTGCCCGCTCTAAAACATCCTAGTCATTTCCTGTATATTCCAATTCCCAACGGTGTTACATAATACTGTTTAATATAAACACAAAACCCTTAATCCTGAATATTTCAATTAATTTTGTTTTTACTTTAAATATTATCCTCCACTCCAGTGTGACAGCAAAGGAGGGAAGATTTATTTGCTCGTTAAATATGTACCCATACATCCACAATTAATATATTTTCAAATATAATTAATTTAAAGACAAGCTACAAGCCTATTAGCATAATTATTAAATTTCAGCAGCATGCGCCACCTGATATGATATTGTTTTATGAATGTAAACAGCTTATTGCTTGTTTTCGTGCATAACTTTCAACACAATAATGTCTGATTGAAGCAATTAGATGTGGAGACAGTGATAGATTTTAACCACATATGCTGAGTGGGACAAAGTCCAGACAGAGGAAGGAGTCCATTACCTAGGGAGGGGTTATACGGTTTGCTTTTATGATGTCATTGTTGTCTGCCTTTAGCCTTTGGAAAAACAATTGTTTTAAACATAATTCACACTCATCAGCAGTGTATGCTGAAATCATGTCCAGTCACAGATCATTTTCTTTTAACTTGTTCTCAATCTAGCGTGCATGGAAGCAGATGACTCATCACTGTTCTCATAAAATTCAAGGATATTGCTTTTCAAACCCACCTCTGGTGTTCAATATCTCACAGACAGTGGGGAAGGTTTTGTCATCTGATGCCACCAGAAAAGAAATGCAGTGGTTGCCATCCACTTTCAAGTTGAACTAACGTTTTTCTTAATTCTCTCAAACAATCCTACACAAGGACAGTCACATAGCTGTATGTGCTGCTTTTGTACAACCACATTACTTTTTTTTTTTTTTTGAATCCGTGTCTGGAAAAACGAATAGTGCTAGCTTACTATCACAGTCTGCTGACCTCTGTGATTGGGAGTGCAGGATAGTGTGGTAAACACTGTAAAATCACTGTTACTGTATCTGCCTGGCGATCATCTTTCGCCTGAATGCGTCCAAAGATCACATCTCGTTTTAAGCCACATGTACTGTGACACCTTACGTTCTAGTCCCCTTCACCTGGGATTGAAAAATAACTAGAGAATTCTACAAAAAAACACTCTGAGATTCACCTTTCACCAGCTACACTTGGTCTTGGTTGCAAGGTTATAGTAGTTTGGGATTTTTCATTAGTTGTAGTTTAATTTTTGGGTGATTTTTTCTTTTCAAATTCAGTTAGTTTTAATTCGTTTTTAGAGTGAGTTTGCTAGTTTTAATTCGTTTTTATCTTTTGGAAAATGCTTAGTTTTAGTTTAGTTTTTATTAGATTTAGTGTTAGTTTTATTTTTTGTAATGGGGTATTTGTTGGGTGCGAGATTCAAAAAGGTCACGATAAATGTTTCCTTTATTTCCTTTGTCTTATCCATCTCAGCCTTAATTAGTTTAGTAAGTCATAAAACCAGATAGATTAAATAGATTTCATATCAACCAAGAAGGTTTACAATATGAAAAAAAGTTGAATAATTTTATTGAAATAATTTTTGTTAGTTTTGTAACCACACAATACAGTTTCAGTTATCGTTTTTTTTTTTAAACTCTCGTTTTTATTTTTATTTCAGTTAATGAAAATGTTTTTTTCAATTTTAGTTTTCGTTAGTTTTCCTGAGCTATAATAACTTTACTTCTTTCAGTTTCCATCATATTCCACCTAAATCTTCATAGTTTCACAATCACACAAAACATCACAATTTTCCAGTTGGGTGTAACGTAGCAGTGTTTCCTCTAGGATGTTTTCAGCGGCAGGGGTAAAGGGTAATTTGTCCCCTGCATGGTGTATGTGTGTAAATATCAATCAGTAATTTAGAAAGTATAAAAATTGACCTCAAAACAAGCTTTAGAACCAGTGTTTCACACAGGATTTTCTGAGACTATGATGAGGGTGTCAAGTGTATTTTCACTGCATGGCTTTCCACACTGGAAAGGAAGGACTTGATGACTCAGGATTTCACTCTTTCACTTGCTTTATTTTGCAGTTAGCAATGCATTTCAGTGCAGGTGAAAAACCTTTAAACACAAGAATAAACAATTGTAAATAAAAGCAATCACCAACAAAAGGTACAGGTTAGTAAAGGCAAGTATATTTTAAACAGGTAAGGTAAACATATTTTAAACAGGTAAGTATATTTTAGGTAAGTATATTTTAAACAAGTATGTATATTTTAAACAAGTATGTATATTTTAAACAAGTATATATATTTTAAACATGTATATATATTTTAAACATGTATCATTTAAACAAGTATATATATTTTAAACAAGTATATTTTATGAGTAAATGAGTAATGTATATTTTAAAGAGGTAACCAATAATCCACAAAGTATATAACTTAAATAAATGGGGTAAATTAACCATTGAACAAACGAATGTAGTTCTAAATTTAACCCACTTCACTTTTACCCTAAATTAACATACAGGTTTTCGACATGTTAAGTACTTTTCAGACAATTTTAACTTATTTTAAATTAAATCAAGCTTATTTTTATAGCCGATTTCACTGTAGATTTTAACACTTAACAAAAATACTTATGTTTTATCCGTAATTAAATGTTTTACTTTGTATTTTAATAAACAAAATACGCTAGATTTTAACTAAATTAAAAGTTACAAATAACATGGCTTTAAGCAAAGTAGGGGGTCGGGGGGCATGCTCCCCCAGAGCAAATGTTTGCTCTAATAGCCTAAATTTGGTGACTTCTGACACATTCTAATGCCACTATTCCATCTAAATCATTGTATATTTTCATCAATTATTTTTAAGGAGAATACGGGTTATTCTATGTTTTATTTAAGACATCATAATTTGATATTCTTCTTGTAAATTATGTGGTGGACTCTGTGAACACATCTATGTGCTCTTATTTTGAAAGTTACATGTGTTTGATTTTATTTTGAAGGCACTAAAACATTCTCACCGTAACGCTTAGTACATACATGCACCGGGAAAACAAGTGGAGGCTGACTGGCTGCAGTATGCTTTGTTTTCTTCCAGTAACGTTAGCTAGCCATCCGCTCTAACAGGCAGTCTAACCCATATACAGTCTATGGTCTAACCTGGTGATTGGTCAGCCTACAGGTGGGCATAGTTTGTTTGAAACACACATTGGCAAACACGACCCCTTGATGCCAATGGATAAAAGCCAGATTTTGCAAAAGAGTCTGTCCTGTAGTGGTTTGACTTTTGAAAACTCCAATCTAGCCAATCAAAATGTGGGACATGGTCTCAATATGTGGGGCATTGGACAGAGATAAAAACGCTGTGCACTCCCGCATGAAGAACACCTGATCACCCTAGTGTGGAACCAGATACCTGCACATGCACTACTGTTTCTATCCCGTTAAAGCTATTTGTCTGCAAAATGCCAATTTTTCGTCAGCTATATAAAAGACCTGTTATTCTGCTTTATAAGAATGCATTTTTCAGATGCTACAAAGGGTTTTTACATATTTTGATGTAACAAAAGAAGACAGATAATTTTCTCTGCTTATGCATAAACACTGAAAAACAAACCAAATTTGGAGATACATTATTCTCAGCTACAGTAAGATAGTAATTAACCTTGCCATGTTTCCGTTTCCGATACACCTGTGCAGCTCCTAATTAAGCAATCAACTCTGTCTGCAACCACCCTGTAGTGAATGACTTGCTATTTTTTATCTAAAAGCATGATTATGCAAGTGTGGCTTCAATCACTCTGTGCTCCCTTTGCCTTGCTGATGCTTCATTTGTATGCAGCCACTTTCATTGCCTGCCCCTAGGAGAGCAAAGGTCCATATAATAGTTATTCCAAGAGCTCTGCTTTGAATATTTCAAAGGGATGCAACACAACTCAGAGAAAATTCAGATCAGTACAGATGGATTAATCAATGCTTTGGTATTTCACAAAGAAAGCCTGCATTGAGTTCAAAGGGGGGAACTTGTTAGCCAAACACACATGGGGGATGCTGTACTATCTCCAGCTCCACTGGAGCTGCAGTCTATGTGTCAGGTATTGACATTTCTATAGACTCCTCTGTATTGATCTGTGTAAGATGTAGGGAGTTTAATTGAAGTAATAATAAAAAGGAAAGGCAGTTCACACTATGGTTTGTCTCTGTCCATGTCACCCTGCAGTGCCAAACACATAGGCTGGAGCTAAGCGCTAAAAATATGAAATGAGGACATGTGTCTCTTCTTGCATGTATCATCCTCAGAGATTCACCTCCCAGCACTTAACTGAGATCTTGTGCTTAATTATGCATGTAATATGTTGTCAGAGGAATTGTCTCCAAAGAGTGGGATCTGGCTTTTCCCCAGTCGTCACTGTGAGATAAGATCTATTAATTGCTCTAATAAGAAGTCTTCCGAACGTCTCTCCGACATATGTGGAGGGTTAGTTCGTCTATGCAAGGTCATGTTGAAGCAGAACATCCAGTCGACTCATTCAATACCCAGTGACTTGTCTGGTGGCCGTGTTAATATGGTCAGAACCATTGTTTTCTAAAGCATATCATATGACACAATTGACAACACATTATTTACATTATTTACTGACAACACATTATTTTTTAGGGCTGTCAAACTTAACGTGATAATGAGGTGTTAATGCAAATCCTTCTTGATGCATTAATTATGTTATTTTTTTTGTTTTTATTTTTTATTTAACCTTTATTTAACCAGGGAATATCCCATTGAGATAAATAACCTCTTTTTCAAGGGAGCCCTGGCCAAGAGGCAGCAAACACAAAATACAGTTACATATTTACATAACATACAGACCTTAAAGACGTCATGAGAAACAAGTGCATATTGTGGAATTGGCCTCAATAACTCTTAGTTTGGATTTAAAAGTGCTCAAAGAAACAAAGTCTGTTAGTCGGTCAGCTCCTTTAAATCAGGACTGAAAACACTATTGTTTACTGAAGCGTACTCTTAACTTTAACACCTATCTGCTCTACTCTACTGCCCTTACTTTTTAACTACGCAATGTTTGACTTGTGCTTTTTATTATTTTATCTTTTTTTATCCTGCTGTATCTTATTTTATCCTATTTATATTTTTATTTCTATTTCCCTGTTTTAATTGACTGTTTTTACTGTTTTCAATTGTGTCTTGCTGTTTTTAATGTTTATGTAAAGCACTTTGAATTACCTTGTGTTGAATTGTGCTATACAAATAAACTTGCCTTGCCTTGCCTTACCTAGTTTCCATTCTTTCCGGAGCATATTTCATGCATAAGGTGCAGAGTAAACAAATGCCCTTTTACCCAACTCCGTACGAGCTTAAGGGACAGAAAGCAACAACTGATCTTTTGAACAAAGAGAATAAGATCCAGCATTTCTTACAGTAATTAAGGTGCAAATGCATAATAACCCTTTGTCCAAAGTCCGGAGGCAGCTAGCAAGCAGTGGTTGTTAAACATTTTGCCATTTTACCACTCAAAGCGCTTTACACTACAGACTGCGCTCATTCACCCATTCACACACACATTCATAGTGGTGGCAGAGGCCACCCTAAATCTTGCCCAAGGATACTTCAGCATGTTGGCTGCCATGGTCAGGGATCGAACCACCGACTTTCCAATCAGTGGGTAACCGCTCTACCAACTGACCCTTATAGACGTGTCAGTCAACAAGACAAAAGTTATTTGCTGTTACTGTATTTGTATGAAGACCGCAAAAGTAGGCAGTTAAAAGATTTATGGCTACATGCACCAAAACTACTCTGTTGTTAGTTGATTTCCAATGATAAATCTAATTATATTTTCATAAAGCAAGCATATTTGTCTACTCTTCTTACAATAAGAGTAATAAACACTTTTTTAAATAAAGTATTATACCTTACTACCAACAGTATTAAATGCTCCACTAAATCGCCCTTTACTGCATATTTTAAACAGATAAAAAAAAAGTGTGATTAATTTGCAATTAACTATGAACAATCATGATTAATCAGGATTAAATGTTTTAATTATCGATTGACAGCCCTAATAGATTTTCATTAGAACAGATGACACAGGATGCTAGTTTGGAATAAACTGACTCATACATAGACTTAAAATCTGATCTGCTTTTTATTGATCGTAAATGCTTCTATTCTGGCTAGTTTTGAGAGGGAAATATCACAGTAAATGAATGCAGATTAATTAAATGAAAAGATCCTTTCGTATATATTTCCGACATTTTTTGCCCCATCGAGCTGAATTCAGAGCCTCAGTATGGATGAGTGGTTATTCTGTGAATTTATTTTGGGCCACAGTTAATTTAACTTAGTTTCAGGTGAATATCTACAGTGTATTGGGTTGCTTTTAATCTCAAGATAGGATAAATGTTAGAAATGAGAATGGGTAAATATGAGTCGGTGCTGCAGCTGTAAGATCCAGAGATGTGGATAATAACATGGTGTTTAATAATTATTTTTGTCTTCTAATAGAAGGTTTTGACATTGGATAATGCTAAAAAAGTTAGGTTCATCGCTTTTCATGCAAACAGAATTTTTAACATAAAAGTGTCGTCTGATTAATTTGACCTTTACACTATTCACAGTCTAACAGAAGAGGCTTTTCTCTTCTTATCTTATCTTACTGTGTGACAAACCTGTGCATCTAATTTGTAATCACTTCCAGGCAACAACCCCCACAGAAGGAGTCTCTCCATTTAAAGAAAATAATGAATTTGTTTCTATATCAAGTGTGAATCATGTGTATTGAAGTCATTTCAAAGGATATGACAGCTTTAGAAGTTATGAAGCTCCCAAACAAGATTGTGGTGTACCTAGGGCGCAGAGTCAGTTTTAGTACTCTAAACACGTCATACTGGAGCACAACAAGGCTGCCGAGCCTGAATGCTTAATTTGCGGCCAGTGGGATGCTTTATCCAGAGATATAAACAAGTGCAGGCCCTATTGCATGCGCCGTCACGTGGGGTGAGCATGGGCTGAATTGTTAAACAGTGTATGGAGCCTCCTTGTTAACCCCCAGAGCCAGATTCCAAGCATTCATTCAAGAAAGACTCCAGACCTTGAAAATCAAGTTGTGCATAGCAATTGAAATCATAACTCCAAGGATCTGGGCCGAGCTACACGTCAAGTTTTTCATTATCTTTGACTCTTAGCATCACAGCAACAATACCCTGTGAATTCAAATGACCTAGTCCAAAAAATGAAAAGCCACAATTAATAAGACATGAATTTCATATCAGTGTAAAAATGATACCCTGCAACTAGAAATATAAACTGGTTATTAAGTGTTCAGACAAAAGCCTTTTCTATCAATGTGAGGATGGCTGACAAGGTTTTTGTTTAATACCAAGCAAACCATTCATTATGTTAGAACTTCTTCAAGAAATCTTCAGTTCTGTCTCTCTGTTAAACCAGGCGCACAAGCCTTTGCTGTGTAAAAAAAATTAAAACAAAATAGGATACAAACTTGGGGGCTTTTAAAAACCCTAATGCGTTTAATTATCATATGTGTCATTAACCTCCTGTAAATACTCCCATCTGTTTGATTCATGACAGGAAAAGTAGTATTCTTCCCTTTGACTGTGAACATTATTTAGTGCCCATGTGACACTGTATGTGTTAACCTTTTATTGCATTAGAGATTTACACATTGTTGTTCACTGCATGGCCTGCAGTTTTACACTGAATGGCAGTGTTATACTGACCCAGTGGTTCAAGTTATGGGTGGATAGGGAGGTGTAAAAATGCCACAGCTATTCAGGCAGAGAGGGAAGACATTTTGGCGTCCCTATAAAATTGTAACGCCAAAGAAATGTACAGCTTTAAGATTTATGTTGAACATGTTCAGAGGTTTTAGTGATATTAGTTTTTAAACCCAGTGCCTTAAATCTGTCTCACCACAGAAAGGATTGCTCGTATCTCAAAAAAAGGAAACTTATTCATAAGTTTAACATTAACAAATTCAGCAAAATGATTAGACTTTAGGCTGTTCTCATTCCTTGTATCCCCACAAAAAAGTAAGTATAATTTGAGGCTGTTCTCTAATTCCAACAAGGTCAAACAAACTCAGGACTCTGATCCAGGAGGCCAAAAGTCAATGGGCCTCATTCACCAATATCTTCTTAAGAATCTTCTTAGATTCTTTCTTAAGTCCTTCTTAAGAAGATTTCTAAGAAGACCCTACGCCAGATTCATCAACGTGTTCTTAAGCCGCTGAATTGTTCGCAGCCCTGTTCTTAAATTGATGAATGCCATCTCCTCGTAAGTTGAGCGCGCGTGTCAGGTGAGTCTAATTAACATAGGATTAGCATAGGTAACCGCCCATTAATGCCCATAAAAGGACCCATAAAAAGGACTGCAGGGCCGTGTGTAGACGCCACACAGAGGAAACAGCAACAGAATGCCTAAAGCAAAGCGTAAATCTGTTGGAGCACAGGCAAAAAAAAAAAAAAAATTAGCAGCCTTAGTGCAGGTTGCAACAACACAAACAATTTATTTTCTGGAATAATACCTTGAAACCACAATATGTAACTGGCCGTAGAGGCCAAACTGGTCAGAGAGTTGGACTGTGATTACTTTATCAAGGACTTTTCCTTGAAGAAGGCCAGTAAAAAGCCAGTGGTTTAAGTGAGTAGTTTCTAGGACTGTCGCCGGTATCTGAGTACTCGGCATCCGAGTGCCGTGTCGACCCCCCGGTCGGACGGTCTGTCTGACCACATTAGCACTATTTAGTGCATTTTTTTATTACCATTACAACATGACTCCTCCATGGCATGTGCCTGTATTTGTGTTTGTAAGTGCGTCTGGGTACTATTTTATTGAACTTAACAAAAGACAACACAACCATGCCAACATGTCAGCACTGAAATGTGCTTAAGAGTACTCCTGAGTGTTCGTAGGATTTGTTCTTACCTAAGAAAAATCCTGGATAAGAACAAAATTCATGAATGCCACAATCTTCGTAAAATCTTCGTAAGTAGGACTTAAGAACAAATTTGTTCTTAAGAACAGTTCGTGAATGAGGCCCAATGTTGTTATTTGAGGTTATGTAACTTAACTGCGGTGCGTAGCCCAGGCATAAGAAGATCACGTCTACTTCATGCTTTGTCTCACCTTCCGATACTTACGTCCATTTATTTTACTTTTTTAACTATCTTTTCCTAACCCTAACCATGAAAAATGTTCTTAACCTTGAAGAAAGTTTTTTTTTTTGGCTAAACCAAACTGTAACCTTTTACTTTCTTAATATGTTTAAAACAGCAACCATTGGTCTGAAGGATTTATTTTGTCATTTGTAAAAAATAAAAAAAACACGTAATTGTGAGCTAATTACACCCCATTGTCAGGCAGTGATCTCTGGTGGCCCTAGATATGATGACGAAGCAAAGAGGAGCAAGAAAATCCAGAAAGCAAGGAGGTTGTGGTGGATTGATGTGTGAAATAACACAGGACTTTCATCCAGGAGATTGCTGTTCTTAAACCCAAAAAAGAAAGAGAAAATTTTAGTAAGTAAAAAGCATCAATCTTGTGCACTTTGGGAGCTAAACACCTAACATAACATTTTTTACAGTCGTGTGATACCATTTTATAGAATCTTTATTGTTATCCTACTGTGACAGGTTTAAGTGCTGTCAACAGGGATTTCTACCAGGACATGGAGTAGCCAGCCAGTGTTGAAAAATATCTGGCTAGGGAGGTCCAGGAACATGCCCCCCTCCCCCGGATAATTATTTTTCCATAAAAGCCCAACTTTGGTGGCCTCTTGCATTCTAATGCCACTATTCCACCATATACACTAATCGTAATGATTGCATATTCTAATTAATATTTTATTTATTTATTATTTATTTTAAAGATGAATAAGGGTTCTTTTATGTTTTATTTAAGGCATCTTATTTTGAAAGTTCTTGTAAATTCTGTGGTGGATTCTGTTAAACCAATGTGCTCTTATTTTGAAAGATGCATGTGTTTAGCGACAGGAAATAATTGGTCACAGTTTAGCTTTTTGTGATTAAAACAACTTTAATTGTAAGATAATGTTAGCTTGCGGCTACCGAACGTGTACGCAGCAGTGTGTTTGAACCTCTGATGCCCGGACAGGTTGCTATTTAGTTTGGCGTGCGTACACGCACACGGAGAGACCATGCAGGGGCAGAAAAGACAGAAAGGTCGGCATGTTTCTCTATCGTACTGGAAATGTTTTGATGCAGAGGAGTGGGCTGGATACAGTCTACGGCTGGACAGCTCGGTAAATTCAGTGCGCGTGTCAGTATGTGAATGTGGGCGCATGTCGGAGGAGTACAGAGAGGTGGGGGTCGGGTTTGACTGACAGGAGACAGAAACTCTGCTGAGCAACGGCAACACAACGCAAAATAACTTTATATTATGAATCAGGCCCGGTCCTAACCAATATGGCGCCCAAGGCAAGATTTTAGGTGGCGCCCCCCTTGCATAGCCAGTGTAGTGTATATACTGACAAGAAACCAAATAGTTTTGTCTTCGACCTTTTTTTTTTTAACCTATTTATTCTCCTTGGCGTTCAGTCCCAGCTAGGCAAGAATCCTTGGCTTTCTTTTTTACTTTTTTACCCTTTTATTTGTCTTTTGTATCTCTAACTCTGTTTTGGATTGAGTTTTTATTACTATTTTATTCTATTGTTTTTACTGTTTTTAGTATTTTATTCTATTGTTTTTACTGTTTTTAGTATTTTATTCTTTTTATTGTTTTTATTTATACCCAGTTGTGTATGATTTATTCTATTCTAATAACTGTACAGCACTTTGGTCAACTGACGTTGTTTTTAAATGTGCTCTATAAATAAACTTTGACTTGACTTTACTTTACTTAAAGAAAGCAAAATCACAATCAGTATAGTTAACAAGATAAAAAAATATATAAATAAATAAATGAATAAAAAAAATAATATTTGAAATACATTCATTTTTACATACAGTACATTCATAAATAGCCTACATAAAGTATAACATCTAACTAAACACAAATTAAATGTGTCAACAAGTTGCAGAAAACAATTTAACGATACAATATAAATAAGGCACTGCACAAAACAAGATATTAAAGAAACCAGTAATGACTTTAACAACTATAGCCTATTACATATGACGTAATGTTGTAACATTACAAACATATTATATTATTTCTATTAAATATACCCTTTTATTTCTTTCCCATTTGTGGCGTTGGCGTGGCAGCATTTACCTATATATAGCCTATGCCACGGGCCGGCTCTGTTATGAATAGTGTAAATATACTTTCAGCAGCTTGAAATGTGACGTTAGCACAGCACATGAGACTCTGGCGGGACAAATTTGAGTCTAGGTAATTAATCCCTGATGATGTTTTTTTTCTCTAAACTTTTGTTTCTCTAAACTATATCAAGTAGTTTTTTCGCCGAAACTTAAGTAGTTCCATTTCACAAAAAGTTAAAAGGAGGGTGATATATCATAAGATATCATACAACATTGTTCATTTAATGAAGAAATGTTTTACATTTGCCAGAAACAATCACTGTCTATAGCCTATATCAACTATCACAATTACTTGTCATATTAAATAACAAAAATAAATAAATAAATAAATGTGATCATTACAGTCATTTCTTTCAGAAAGCACAGGCTCCAGAAATGAAACTCTGATGAAATAAGTATAAGTATTGGAGAAAGAGAACTCTACCAAAGTCAATTTTCAAGAAATGTCCTTTTAAGAAGTTTTCTGGGATTAAAGCAGGCCGATTGAAGCGAAAGCAGTTGTCATTTCTGGGTCATTCTGTTGAGCCAACGAGGACACAGATAAAGTCTCAATTAAAGATAGCATCCATCGCATTCTGTCAGTCCTTAAACGCTATTACATTACAGAGTCAGACATTTTCTGAGTGAAGAATGTCTTCAGCCCAAATAACACTAAATTATTCAGCCTGCAATCCACATGGAGTGAGTTCTTTACAGTTTTAGCACATTTTTCTTTTTGGACTTTAACTGGATTAAAACTATAGCTGTTATTAAAAAAACAAAAAAACAACTGTGTTTATCTTAACAGGACAGTTTCTGATCAGTATACATATTTTGTGTCGCATCTGTTTATTGCCCTTGAGAATGATGAGCATGAGTGTAATGTTACTACATTCCTGGACTGCTGGGGGGAGGTTCTGCTGTGCAATCTGGCTCTGCAGGACATCATTCCCACAATCCTGCCAGTGGTGGAGTGTGCAGGTTTTCAATCAAACCTCACCCACTAATTTTTCTAATCAGCATGCCTTCAACCAGACACAGAGGAACAAATTAGCTGGTGTTGGATTTGGCTGGAATTTAAACCGCATATCTTCCAGGGCACAGGACTGGACACCGCCGGCTTAGAGGAAACATGGCAGCACACCTCACTGATCTGAGCCCTATCCATGTACAATGGGTGCACTGAATGTTAAATTTGGCACATTAAAATAATTTCTTGGCTCCCTCCGTGTGCCCTGATAGTGCTGCTTCTTTTGATGATGCGTACAAATTCAACCAACCTCTGCGTGTAACAAAGCTGTGTGGATTCACATTCAGGAAACTTTATTGTCCATCGCGACGTGATAAAAAATAGTGCTTACAAGAGTGGAAATAAAAGGCATGAGGGATTTTTTTCAAAAATACATTTGCCACTGAAAAGCTGTATTCTACAATTTCTTCACAGCATTTCTTCACACACAGATTCTAATTTAACAACATCTGGGAAAATTCAGACATTAGGGAGTTTTTGGAGCACAAAAAAAGTAAGTAAAGTGATCCAAGTTTAGGTCTGAGTCCACATATTAAAACTTGGAGGTGGCCTCGATTTCCATATTCATGACCTCCAGTGTATCTTGCAGGAGGCTGCATATTCCCGTGTGTCCCTCCAAGGTTGGAGCCAGTGCAGTGGGGTGTACACTCAAAGTGGCTCTTAAGTGTAGTTTCAGAGGTGGTGGAAGTGGTGAGGGTGTTGTTATAGTTACTGTTGGCTGTAAAAGCTTTATAGCTCCCACTTGTTCAGGATTGTTGAATTGATATCTGCAGCACTTTATATTTTTTCCACCTTAAGTGTTTGAAACTGTTACATTTAAAAAAGATATGAGCATGTGAGCACTTAAAAATTAAACGGGTGATATGTTTTTGTCAACTTCCAGGCATGTCTGTCAGGAGTCGGTGGAGACCAAAACAGAGCTTAAATGAGAGTAAATATTGTACTTAGATTCACCGTGAAGTGCTGTGCATGAATGTGGTAAAAGAATGCCTTCATTGAACATGTTCACGTTTTCTGTGAGCTGAACATGTCTGTTTGTTTCCCGAAGAGGATTAGGAATTTTTAATTTTTTTATTATGCAGTTTGAGAATAAAGTCAAAATGTTGAGAATAAAGTTGAAATACAATTTTAAGGAAGAAAAAAAGTAAAAACTCCAGGAATAAATTCAACTTTTTGTGTTCAGTAAAGAAGGAAAGATATTCACAGATTGGGTGTTCCCGTGTCAATAAGTCATCAGAGGAACATGGTTTTAGAAAAACGGAACGTCTATCCGAACAAAGTAAGGTAGACTGCAAGCTAAAACCTGATTTTCATCAATGGCATAAAATGAGCAATAACCACAATAGTTAATGGTGTAGAAGTACTAAAATCCCGCAGTACATATTAGATATTCTTGGTAGTAGGCTACAACAACTATTGTTTTGAGGAAATCTGCATTTATGTAATTTATGTGATTTTTTTAGACATATTGAGGAAAGTCAGGTTATAGCTTGTAGTTGACTTTATTCTCTTCTTTTTCCTCAAAATGCATCATGAATATTTTTTCCTCTTCTCATTATTTTTCCTCCTCCCTGGCAATTTGCAGGTTATGAACAATCGAGGGATAACGATGCACGTGCACTGTGTTTTGCTGCACCTGAAGATTTATCTGCACCCAGCCTGTGTCAAAGGCTGTTTCCTGTTCGATTTATGTGTCCCCCTACCTAAATCTGAACAAAGTTGTGTTCCTAACCCTAACCACAGAGGGGTGGTGCTAAACATCATAAAAACACTATTCGATGAGGGAACAGACTTCAGGACAACACTGGCATGGCTTGTGCAACTGGAAATTCAGAAAACTCTGCTAGCGGTACTGCTGAAGCCAGTCCATATGAATATTTGAAGGAGTTTTATGAATAAATCAGGACAGATTCTAGCTGACAAAATCTCACATTCTGAACATTAGCCACATCAGCAACAAATTTGAAATGACCCATTGAGTTAAAGCTTCTGACCAATCAGAGCACCTCATTTTAAAAATATAAAAGAAAAAATTAAAGTGAAATAGCCCTCTAGTGGTGATAGTTAAGACATAAGAAAAGGACGTTATAGAGCAAATAAGTCGGAATAGATTAATGAATGTCTCATTAGAGAGACCAAATATATATTATATATTATATAAATATATTAAATATTATATAAATAATGGACATAGTCACCGTGACGTCACCCATTGGTTTGTGGACTGCCCGTTGGAAGCATCGAGTTTAGCGATACACTCGTCGCCATCTTGCGTCGCCATCTTGTTTCCTATACGGGGAGCAGACCATATTTGGACTGTGGCGGAGCGAGAGGGATCTGATCACTGACTACAGCCTCTCTACACCTCAACCTGACTGAGAGAAGCTGCTGCTAATTCATGTTAGCATTAACTGGAGCATTAACTGGGATGTTCATTTTGGCTAGCAAAAAAACAAAAACAAAATGTTCGTTACTTACCTCAGAAAACTGAACAGCGACCCCCTTGGAGTGTCTGTTAGTCCAACCAAACGCTGAACAAGACATTTTTACTGAACAAAACATTCAAATAAACTGTCATTAAGTGAAAATACAGTGAAAGTGTCAAAGTTATGAGACCAAACCGCTAAATGTCCTTCCCTTATATCTATATAATGTTATATAAAACTTTATTGACATGTTGCCGCGGATACGCATTGTTCTGCTTCTCTCCTGATAATGGCTCGCTTTGTTAGTGACCTGTCAATCAAAGGTAGCCCCGCCCCAAATCATACAATTCTTTATCTTCTATTTTCTTCTAAATTGGGCCATTATTTGAATTATCAACATCAAATTGTCTTGAAGAAGATTTTTTTACTAGTGATTGAGACCATAGTGTTGTCCTAAAAAAAATTCGGAGGTAATAAATCAAGTGAGAAGTTTTCTTATTTTGCATTGAAATTAATGGACAGAAATCATTCTACAGCCAAACTTAGCGCCCCCTGCTGGAATGTTTGGTTGAATGCAGGCTTAAGGCACTTCCTGGTTTGCCTCCCTGCTCAGACCAGGAGGTTGCCGCCTGAGATGGACACATGTATTTTGTCATTTAGAAGACTAAATGAATTGTTGCTAAGTAAAATATGAATAATGTTGTAATTTTTTAACAGTATTTTGCACTACATCCAAACAAACTTTGGATGTTTTATTGAAAATTAACAAAGATTGGTTAACTGAGATGCAAAGCACTCACTCTCAGAACACTTAAAATGTCACAACAAAAATCCATCAAGTGCTTAACCAAAAAAAAAGAAAAGAAAACATTCAAATAACAATTATCTTAAGTTACAAACAGAAGCGTTCCGCTGTAACCGATGGCCGTCGTTAATCAGCAGGAGATTGTTGGTGCCACGGCGATGTGAAAGTGCACATCTTAAAACAGAATAATTTGTAGGGAAAGACATCACTTATCTGGGTGCCCTGCTGTCTATAAAGAGCAAGTAATTCATTACTGTCACCCTTAAAGTACATAGCCCTGATTGCTAATGTGAGGGACACAATCACCATGCAAGCACACAGAGCCGAGCAAATATCCTGCAACAGCCGACGCTAAACAATGGAGGAGTACTGTTCATATAATTTATGACTCTGCGTTCTGTCTTCATTTAAACCCCACAATTGACTGTTGTTATTCTCCCTGACTAATGCGTTCTGCAGTAATATCATTTCTAGGTGTTCTGTTGTGTAAAACGCTGGTGTATTTGTTGGAAAACTAATATTAGAGGTGTGATCCTGAGGCAACTGCTTGCTCACAACCTCCCTGTGTTAGCCCCAGTCTGACAGGCATGTAAAATATCTGTTTACATCAAAGTCTGACAACAGTGCGCTGACATCTCCATTTCCCATGTGACCGCATGAAATAACCCTGTCAGAAATATATTACAATCCATACTTATGACATTTTGCTCTCTTCAGTCTCACAAGGTCGTCGGGGCGGGGATGCAAACACGCTCGGAGGCTGGGGTAGCCTTTGGTGCAATTTTGATGACGCCAATAATCATTGACAGTGAGTACAGTTTCCAGGCATCACTTTATCATGCTCAAGGTGGAACAGATGGAATATAGAAATCTGTTTTTGCTTCAGCCTGAGCGAACTACGCACCACTTATTCAAGCAATGTTAAAAAAAGAAGAAAAGGGTAAAAAAATTCCCTTAACAGCATCCGACTCTGTGAGCTTTCAGTCAGCGTGTATTAGATTTATCACTTTCTTGTCCCTACACCTTGTTGATGCCTCCAGAGTACGACTACATTGGTATGGGAGGGGAGGCCTAAGCTGTGGCTATGACATCTTTCTTGGTGCATTATCTTCACACTCAATCTCCTTGGGGTAGATGGAGTGCACAGAGGAAGTGCTTCCACCGGTTAAGTCCTAACATGTAACCAGACATTGCTTTTAGGGGTCGGCTGTTAACAGGGTTGACAATGCTCTTTTATAGCCTTCAGATTGAATATTCCCTGAGTCTCCCGCTGCAGAGGCCATGTCATTACAGCTGATAGCTCCATTATTTTTTGAAAGAGTTGGCAGGACTTTTTTATGTTTTTTATTTTCCCTCGCACTTAATGGATGTCACTGTTCCTTACCTTTAGTGTACGTACTTTCACAAGGACATTTTGGGTACCACAGCTTTGTTTTCTGTGTGGTCGCTTTTGTATTCAAATTCAGGTTTTTCCAGGTTACTGAGGACATAAAAGCCATGACTTTGTGGAGATAAGGTGCTTTAGATTCTAGTTATGTATAGACAATGAACTTCCTTTCACCCAAAACCTAAGGACAGTTTAAAATAAGGCGTTGAAAGTGCAGCAGGTCTTTAAAATTTAAAAAAGAAAAATTCACATTTCATAACTAAATCAACAACATGCTGCTTGGCCTTCCAGTTGCACACTATTTTTTATTGAATAAATAAATAATAAAAAATGTGTTTTTATTTATTCCACTTGCCTTTCAGCAGGATTATGGATTAACTACCAGCCCAAACTTGGGCACAGGCCAAGGAACAACACAAATTATTTTACAACTTTAAGCCTATAAACACAGCAAAGTCGAAAGAACGACTTCCCAGCTTGGGAAATGGGATCATCTGAGGAGCACCTGAATGCACCATTTTCTGTCTTATTAGTTAGCACGATTACGGAAAAACTACTATCACAATTTTTCCCATTTCCTTCATTATGCTGTCATTTGCAACTGCAATTCCCAAAAATACACAAAGAAACTCAGTGATAGGGTTGCAAAGGGGTGAAAAGTCGTAAATTTCCAGAAACTTTCAATTGGGAAATTATGCTGGGGAATTTTGGAAATATTCAAAATATAAAAACATGATGTTTCAACAGATTTATTTGTAAGTAGAAGTTTATCAAGTTATAATCATTTTATTAAACAGTCAATTCGTTCATTGAATTTCATCTTTGCCATTCAACATGTAAATGTTGAAGGGAACATGTGATGGAGGAATGCACAGTAGCCTCAGTAGCCCTGCAGTAAGCAGTGTGCTTTGTGCATGTGCTTGAATAGCAGTATTAAGTGTACTTGCATGAAAACTGGTTGTTTTAGTCAAGATTATACTAAAATATACTTTCCCCAACTATATGCAACTTCCCTGTTAAGGACCAACCTTCAATTTTGTAAATTCCCAGTTTATAACCATAAATTCCAGTTAATTCCCATGGTTTCCAACTTTGAGAATTCACGAATGAATTTTAAAACCCTACTCAGCGATGACATTTGAATGCAAACCCAGTCAAAGCCTTGAGAACGTTGAATCATTCCGACCTTTTTCACATTTCTTATTTTTTCCTCACCTGTTTTTGTGTGAGGTGTGAATGAGCATGTGAAGGTCTGCCAGCGGCTTTGTTGTCATCTGTTTTTAAGATGTGCAGTATAATGAGTCATCTTAGTTCATTTCAATGATATATCAAGTATAAGCATTTGTTATCTGCACATATGTACATAATGATAATGAAGTGTATTCCGGTTTTCACATAATAAGTATGTCCATGATTAATGCAGGTATTATAAAAGACTGGACTGTTGGCATTGGCATCGTCTGCGTTCTTCAAGCATTTTATAATGTTTGTTTTCATGACAGTGATGCTGTCAACACTCGTCGTCCTCTCACCTTTCAGCCAATCGCACGCCTCCTGCCTCTCATCAGCAAGCAAACTCAACAGCTAATTTAGCCAGTTTGCTCTTGCAAATGCAATAACTACAGACTGCTGCTGTAAACATGGTAACACAATAACTAACCTCTCCACGCTTACCAAGGCTGCACATGATCATCATGCACATAGTTCTGCTTGACTGTGAGGCACATTGTGGATTTGGGCTACATCAGTTACAATAGCTGCTTCATAAATAACTGACGTCCATGTTTAATGATGGAGTAGAAAATACACTGTGCCAAATTGCCTTGACTTCCCCTTGTACCCTCCTCTCTGCCTCTTCAATCCTCCACGTTACTGCTCCAAATTACTTCCTGAAGGAGGAGTGAAAAAGCTTCAGGATCCACTGCTAGTCATCTAAACTGTTTGTTTCTTCTTCTTCTCTCTAACCATCTAATCAGAGAATTCAGCTGAGTAGGTAGGGCTGAAAACAAAAACTCCTCTTTCCCCTGGGTGGTAGGAAAATAAACTTTCATTGAGCAGAAACCAACAGATCAACTCATCAATCAACTGAAAATTATTTTGGCTTTTATTTCATTACGTGATGAGAAAAAAAATCATAATAAACAGATCAATAATGCAAGCAGCATGTGGAGGTAGGTGGGCTTGTGAGAGAAATATAAAGGGTTATATTGAAATGGAAAAAAACATCTTTACATTTGTCTGATCAATGTTGTGCAAATCTATAGAGTAGTAATTAGTTATCTTTTTTCCATTTGAACCTACACTACATCTTAATAATAAAGACCATAATTATTATCTTTTTTTCACATCCCTTCATTACTCTTCGACTGTCAATAGTATAAAAGAACCATAAAAACACTCCACGCGCTGAGAGGATTGCCGCTTTATTCTTTCTTTTTCACTCCGACTTATGAGTTTCCCTGGGAATAAACAAGAGTGAATTAATATTCGAGTTTCTCTTAGAAATGATCCTGCATTTTTGAAACTACAATTACAGGCGATATGAGGAGTCCTCCAACACCCTCCACAGAAGGATGCCGTTTAAAAGCTTTTTTAATAAGAAGCTTTACAAGTACAATTACATGTATTAATTGGTTCCCTGTAAGAATAAATGAGAATGACAGGGTTATTAAAAGTTGTGGTGGTAAATTCCCTAAAGATAATATACTATGCAGCACATTCAAAGTCATTCGTTAATTGCTGAAATTATCTTGAAGCAGTTTAAGTGCTCTCACCTTTAAAGAGGTTACGGGGGTGTAGTAAACCTTGAACAGCGTTGGTGGTTGGACCAACTGCCTTCTAGCCTAGAAATAAGAAACTATTAGAATAATAAAAACACAAAAGGGGAGTAAATGCGTGATTATTTTAATGGAGGGTACATGCTATGTGTAAAAAAAAATTAGTTAACTATTTGATAATGAGGAAATGTGTAGAAACTATATATTTAGAGGTCTGTCTGACCACCAAAAATTCACCTAGTGTCAGATACTGAACAAAAATCCCATTTGTTATTCATGCCAAATACTCAATATTGAATGCAAGAGAACCTCCTGAAATCTTAAAAATGAGCATTAAAAAAATATCATCAACCACAGACTTTTAAAGAACCGTATATACATGTAGAGGTAATGACTGCTGTAGATTTATGCAGGAGGTGGAGTGAGTAAAGGAACACTGATGCACACAGTGCAATATGTAGGGCTGTTTCCTTATTCAATAGAAATCCTGTTTTAAAAGAACAGGACTTTTGATAAGAACACAGATAAAAAATCTTTCCACAGACAGAGTTGGTACTCTGCACAAAGAATCCCTGAGTTGAGAGCGGGCCTCAGTGGAGAACAGTGAATAATTTGATAATCAAGGCAACGCACGTGATCTGCAGCTGCATCAGTCAGAGGAAAGTTTGCCAAACCAAATTTCAAAAATGTGCAGTTGTGCCCAGAAACTGTCACTGTTATCATCACTAATGTTTGTATGATTATCCACTGTTTGATCTTACATGTGCCACGTAAGAATTACTGAAACTATTAACTCCTGTTGAAGAGTCCATTATCACTTCTATCCATCAATAGTCCTTTTAAATCATCTCTCCCATAAGACTCATTTGTTTGGACTGCAAATACATTACATACATCCGTCTGCATTATAGACTGTGTTGAAATTGATTGTGAACGGAATGTGTGCTACATACTCAATCAGTATACTGCATACAGCCTTCTAAATTAATAATTTAGTATGATAATACTACAGTAATTTATTGGAATAACTTGAAATAAACAGGGAATTTACTAAATTTAAGGTTGGCCCTAAACAGGGAACTTAAATATAGTTGGGAAAAATATATTTTAGTCTTATTTAATCTTGACAAAAACAACCAGATTTTTTTTTACGTCAAAAGGGGTGTAGATCCCAGTGTATATATAGTCTAACCACAGGGTTTATGTGTGATTCATCAAATGTGGTCGCTGGAAACAAGCGTCATATAAATATCACGCCCTATAAATATCACGCCCTATAATAGACAGGGCGTAGGTTCAGATGCCTCGCCCCGTGAGTTTACGACACCGAAAGTCGCAATAAGGCCAAAAAGAGGACTTTTTTATTTTTCTTTTCTTTTTTTTGTGCACCATGACAAATAACAGCACAGAGGAGCAAAATAGACTTTTTCAGAAATACGCAGCAATGGAGGTGTATGAAATAAAGTTATGTATAGTTTAGGGCCGGGACTTTAACGTGTTAATTAAGATTAATTAATTACACAAAAATGAACGCGTTAAAAAAAAATGACGCATTTTAATCACACTTATTTTTGCACCTCGGAACGTTTCTCACTGAATGAGTTTCAGGCAGACCGATTATACTGGAGCACCAACTAGCGTTGATGAGTTGAGACAACAACAAACCACAGTGAACATGAAGGAAGAAGCTGATGAGACCTTTGGTTGGCCCCGTGGATGATGGGACATTTAGTTACTAAAAACCAACGGATGGAAGCGTCCATAAGAGCATGGTTGTGTTGCTATGCAACAAGGAATTCACATATCACCGCAGCACATCCAGCCTCAAGTATCACCTCAATGCAAAACATATAGCAGCTAGCGTCTAAATATGCTATTGCTACACTTGATGGCAAAAATTGCACTGGTCTGTTGGACTTGAACAAAAATAAATATTAAATAAAATATTTTTTTTTTGCTTAAGCTTATGTATTCAGTCATTATTCAATGGTATACTAAAAATCCATGTCAAAAAAATTACTTCTCACTGTTCTCAGGTCAAATATTTATATGCGATTAAAATGCGATTAATTTCGATTAATTAATTACAAAGCCTCTAATTAATTAGATTAATTTATTTAATCGAGTCCCACCCATAGTATAGTTATTAACTCAAACAAGTCAAGTGAATATTTTACATTTGGAGCACAGACTTATATTTTCCACAGCTTTTTGGTTGCAGCCAGGAGGTAAACAATGTTTTAAAGTGAGTTTCAATCCCAAAAGAAATTTCTCAGAGGCGGAAAGTGAAACATTGACGTCCAACAGGTGCAACAGAACCAACTGGTTTTGTTTGGCAGCATAAAAAGTGAAATGGAAGGAAATCAGTGCTGCGGTCAGTAGTGTAGCAGTGGACCATTCAACTCCCGGTGAGGTTGGAATATTTTATTTATACATTGTGATATATAAAGCCTAATAGCCTATATAATATGCAAATATTATTATTATTATTATTATTATTATTGAGATATATTATTCAATATTCTTTTAGCAAGAATTCTGTCCGAGGAGCATGTGGCAGCGCTGATTGGGAATTTTTCCATTCGGGCACCACCAGATAACAGTAAAGATTTAATAGCAGAAGACAACCTGTGACCTAGTGACCTGTCAATCAAAGGTAGCCATGCCGCAAATCATTTTCTTCTAAATGGGGCCATTATTTACACTATTAACATGAAATTATTGAAGATTTTTTACCAGTGATTGAGACTATAGTGGTGTCCTGAAAAAATATTCTGATGTAATAAATCAAGTGAGAAGTTTTCTCATTTTTTTGCATTGAAATTAATGGACAGAAATGTTTTTGCAGCCACACTTAGCGCCCCCTGCTGCAATTTTCGGTGGAATGCAGCTTAAGGCACTTCCTGGTTTGCCTCCCTGCTCAGACCAGGAGGTTGCCGCCTGCCTCACACCGATTACACTTTGTCTGGGAGGGAGAGGGATTCTTTTAATTATTTTAATTTAACATTTTGAATGGAACTTTTTGGGGATTTCTGGAGGGGAGGGGTTCATTTTACTTAATATTTGAATGTATTAGTAATATTGAACTTAACATTAATGTTTTTGTTGTTCAATTAAATAATTGATTGTTCGATAAGATCATTAAAACTTCATAAAGTTCTGCTTACAAATGAATCTTTTGAAATGCCATGTTTGTTTTTTTCCCCCAGCTTAATTTCCCATTGAAAGTTTCTGGAAATTTTCCACACCTTTACAACCATACATGAGACTGCACATGATCGACAGCTCCCAGCCAACAGCTCTCACATCTCCCAAAAACTTCCCAAATGGGTATTTTTTGGATAAACTGACTACATGTTAGGATTCTAAAAAGCTTATTTTCTCACCTAAAAAAATAAATTATAACCTAATAAAGTGACGTACTTATTGCATTCAGCCCAGTTTAGCCCGGCTGAAAATCCCCGGTGAGTCATAACACACATTATAAAACTTGAAGAACTGCAATGCATTGACATTGAGGCATTTTATCATTGGACTTATTTCAGAGCATTATGCCAACTGACCGCTCAGGCTTCTTTCTATCGCATTACTTTCAAAACCACAGTCACAACAGGTTATACTTTTTCATTTACAACACTGGTTTATTCTCATGATTGGTATCCAGAAATAATTACCTCTGAAAAAAAGATCCAGAGGCCAGAACGGATGTTCATTCTGTATAAAATAAAAAGCACAAATACTTTGCCATGAAATTACATTATAACAATAACAGTTTTCCATCCGAAGCTGCAACTGAAAGGCTTCATGTTGTTTGAATGCAGTTGTGGAATATTCCCTTTGTATTATCTCAGCGCTTTTAAGGTGAGGGGCACAGGCCTCTTTTCATACATGCAGATGCACTTACCTATTACAGTCACTCAAATTGAAAACCCATTCAGTACAATAAGGGGGAGCTCCCTGCTCACTATGTACTCTAAATGATTGATTTTTTTTATGTCCATGTAAGAAAACACTTTAAATCCTGCATTACTCAAAATAATTTTCATTTATGCTAGATAAAAATAATTTATCTGGTACCTCAGTTGGCTTCAATCTATAATGCTCAATGTCTTATGATGGTTAAAATATGGAAATTAGAAAGCATTTTGTAAATGGGTATTAATGGTAAACTGCTGCCTTTGATGGGACCAGGTTGCAATTTATTGCTGTATTGCCATGATTAATAATAAATTTGTAGTTTACTCTTTACTGCTCATCAATGTATAGCAAAATACTTTATTTATATAGCTCCTTTCAAACAAATTCAGTCTAATTCCAAGTGCTGTACAGATTGAAAACAACAACAACTTAGAATATTTAATAAAAGGACAGGGAGACAAATGTGCGCCGAGTAAATAAAATTATAAAAGATTATATATACCTATACAAGAATTAGAATTAAAATAAGTATTTTGTATAAACAATACACTATAGGTAAAACAGATAAAAGCTAATAAATAAAAGTATAAACCTTAAAATTGTGATTAAAAATTAATAATAAGACACTACATAAAAGCCATATTAAAAAGATTTTTAGGTTTTTAGTTAACATTTAAAAGTATCAATATTGGCATTGCATGCATGACTCAAACAGCCGTAATTAGTGCCTTTATTGGGAACTATTTTCACCTTTGGATTAAAACACAATTGCTGCATTACTCTGTATTTTCATTTTTTGGTTCTAAGAAAAATATCTTGACAAATATTGTATCTAAAAAAAATTCATAATAATTCTGATGATCCTCTGACTTTTTATCTAAGTGCCATCATCAGGTTGCAATCTGATTTTTTCCTACAATTTGGTTTATGAACCACATTCCTGCAGATTCAAAGGCTTTCCCATCAGCACCAAATAGTTTGTCCTCTAGACTCTTGTAAGTTTTCATCTGGCTCTGCGTGTATCAGGACCAGGTCA
This sequence comes from Centropristis striata, assembly GCF_030273125.1. Classification (NCBI taxonomy): domain Eukaryota; kingdom Metazoa; phylum Chordata; class Actinopteri; order Perciformes; family Serranidae; genus Centropristis; species Centropristis striata. The sequence goes on along the minus strand of NC_081529.1, from coordinate 26,157,818 downwards.
TTTGTAATGCCGATCGCGTCAACACCAGACAAATCGCTCAAGTTAAGGGGGAAAAAAAGAAGCTTTTTCAGCGAGTTTCAGCATTCTGACAACAACTCCAAGATGCAGGTTTATCCAACCCTGTTATGTAGTCACATGTTGACTATTATGTGCATTTATCTTATCATTTGTATTTTGCCCTTCATGATTACAGACATGCTATAGAAAAATATAGATCATAACCAGCCTGATCCTTCAATAAAAGGTATTGCTGATGCTACTCTCTCTTATTGGATAGTATTACCATGTTCATAAGTGAACATAGTATGTATTTTAACACAAGGTAAGCTACACTGTAATAAGTTATTCTGTAGTAATTTAATTTTACTTAATGTATTTGACAAAATGTATTAAATATAAATGCGTCCTTGATTTTGAGGCAGTTGTTTAAGTAACTTTAATATAAAAATGTTTGAGATAGAATCTTATTTTGACCACATTAAATATAATCTTTATGTGTATGTAATTCTAAATCAAGAGAATTTTGAATGAATCCAACACAATAGAATTAGTCCGTTTTTAATTGACAGGCACTTCCTGTTGAGTTGTTGTTAACTCAACTTGTAATGTAGTTAGATTTAATTAATAATATTGCCTGCAATCTGTTGCCTCAATTTTATTGAGTAGTTATTGTTTATCTTTTTTTACAGTGTAGGCCAACTGAATACCAAAACACTATACGTGTTTATCTATGTGACAGAAATAGAGCTGGACCCAAAAGAAAGTCACTGAGCACACTTTGCTTTCCAAATCCTACATTCAGTTTGTTGTGGAGTCCGTTCCAAATCGTGTGTCACTTCTGCAGTAAGACCCCTGCTCCGTGCCTGGTCAGACCAATATGTTGATGTCAGATATGCCAGGGGTTTCTTCTGTGTTATTTAAAGTCTGCCAAGAGGTACACAGAGGGGAGTGTGTGTCATCACCGCTGAATCCAGAACCACTTGTTTCACACCATATAACAAACCTGCCACCCCCTGCAGTGTGTGCTGATCCAGCTACAAAGCACCTTCTTCCCGGCTGCTGCACAGAGCACTTCAGAGGCTCTTTTGTGCCGACAGCCATCAGACTTCAGACTGTACAGAGCTTCCTGCCCCACTGGCCCCGGCCTCAGCCAGCCAAAAGGGTGCTGAAGCAGGATGTCTGCACACGCTGACTATTGTGGACTCTTTCTGCTCCAGGCTAGAGCTCTGCCTCCACCAGTCAGATGCCTTTAACATGCATATGTCTGTGGCTGTTAAATGAACACATTTTCTGAACATACAGTATATTATCTCCATGCTATATATGTGCAGAACAATGTAAATGGAATGAAATTAGTGTATTTAGATCTCACCTCTGAAGACCTTAACACTTAGCATGGCTTCCTGCAGAGCTGATAATGAGAACGGTAATGGGCACGCACACACACACTTTTTTTTGGGAGATGTTATGCAATTTCCTCCCCATGTGTGTGTTTTTTTAACACCAGATTTCATTCTTTATATATTTTCACCTTCCTGCTGTAATAAAATGTCTGTTTCACATGTTGCAGAGACTAATGCTGCTATAATCGCTATAATGTATTCATTGTGTGTTTGTTCATGTGCCCGTCAGTCTGTGTGTCAGCAGTTAATCGCTCATACCACTGGAACAATCAGCCTGATATTTTTCTTCCAAACTATTGACTGTCTGTTCAATGACCTCATGGTTGCAGTGACTCACAGTTTTTGACAAACCTGCTTTATGTCGTCACATACTGGTACTCTGGCAGTGGCCGCAAGTGATCTACAACTACTGCAGTTACATAGCAAATGTATTTCTGGAAATCAGCAAATAAATAACATTTTGGCCTTCGCTGCACATGTTGCAGGACATTAAGTTTCATAATTATTCATTGCCTGAGACATTATTGCTGCTTTGTACCTGTTATGGAAATCCCAGATAAATCAGAAAACCAAACACTATCATGTCCGGAAAAATATCATTCAGTGGTCAACACAGCTCTGTGAATTTCATCGCCTTTTCTCTGGGAGTTGCATATGGATGATTGGATACCAGTTCCAAAATTAACTGATTTAGCAGTGATTTAATTGCAATAAATGGATAAAAAAGAATGCCCAAATAACTACAGCATGATGCAGATGTGTAAAAAGTCTGAATTCATTCTTTGTCAGGTCTGTCTGCAAGATGGCAAGCAAGAAATTTTTAAAATGCATTTTTTCTGAAGGGAGTTTGGATCGATTAGACCTATGCTCTGCAGGAGATTATCAATGTCTGGCAGTGCCTTATTCTAGTTGTCCTAATTACTGCTGCAGCAATCTTATATATAGGCTACATTATTTTAAAAATGAATGTTTCATCATCTCATCTATAATGTCAAGGTTGTAACGAAGACCATACTGAAGCATTATTTGCAATGCAAACAAATCATCTGATGAGCTTTAAATTTAATGGCAAAGAAAAAATACGTAATGACTCCAGGGGCCCAAAGGATGCATCCGTTAACCATTATAGTGTAAATCAACATGAAAAATGTATTACCGTATGGTGGTATCAGTCAAATTTAGCATACGGCTCCCAAACGGCTTTCAGGGACATTCTACATATGCGAATGCTTCTGCAGATTACCTCTGCAAGTGTCATGCAGAATGTATTCTGATAGCTATCCAATTTGCTCAGAGAATTCCCCTTTGTTTACTTAAAGCGCAATTCTTCGAGTAAATATTTACAGTCAGTTAATAACTGGAGGATGTGATTGACGTGCACCATTTAACACCCCTCATTTGATGCTTCCACGGTTCGTTGCAGGCATATGATGAGTTTGATGTAAAATGTCAGTGGCACTGGTAACTGCATTTCACTACTACACTGAGTGATCATATTCCATTTCAAATATCTCCTCTTATGTATGTGTAGACCGGCATTAAGTTTCTTATCTTAGCGTCTACAGTACAAGTAGTATGCTGTCTCATTGCATTTTTTTTTACAGATTTTGCTTGATTAAGTGTACAAAAACTTACTACAAAAATACACTTTGAATGGTAAACTGCACTAAAATCTCTCATTTTCTAGGTTTAAATTATATTTGAAAACATGGTGGCATGTATTGGATACTGAGCCAAGAAAGTCAATGAGCTAAATCGAGTTTATTTGCATTGACCATGATATCATATGCAACGTCTCAAGATTCTACAGGCCCAATCAATCAATAGAATATATTTCAGACCTGTGATTAATGTAAAAAAAATTCAAAACATCGAACTCAAACACCACATGCATTATATTATTTGCAGTCATACAAGCACAAGGCCACAGTACAAGCACTGCAATTAAAAACTTTGACATTAAATGTGCAAACGTCCTTCACCTCCAGAGACTGTCTCTCTCTCTGTGTGCAGCTTTTGGAAGGATATAGCAGCCCATCAATTATGCCGTTCTCTACCTTGTCACATATTTATACACTGCCTCACATGTGGGTACAATTATACCGACAAACACATGACTAACACCATACAGTCGTAAGTTATCTTGTGATATGACACTACAATTGGCCACATACAGTGAAAACTAAATCTGTGAATGTGTTCGTTCACATCTATCTCACAAGCTGTAACGGGTGGATGTTAAAAATGCACCTGGCATGTTCACAGCTCTCATTAGGACCCACATGACACTCAGCTTCACCCATTTTACCCTCTTTGTAGACATCTTTTCAACCCACTTAGAGCTTAAAGCTTTATGCGACAGCAGCTCAATGAGTGGGAGTGTTTTCACTTGTCCAGGAATATTTTCTCTCTGGTTAACCCGTCTGAGCTGATATTACTTTAGATGAAATATTTATTCCTGCAGTTGAAAATGTGCATGACAAGTAAGAAAAGGAGGTAAAAGAAGCTGAGTGTTTCAGAGTGTAAGAGGTGAAAGATACAATAAGGGCTGATGTTCTTGCTGAAGATCCTGGAGACACAGTGAAGAGTGTCAACTGCACAGCAACAAGTCCTCTAACCTGAAAAATAGGCCAATTATCTCTGCTTCCAAAAGGAGCCACTGTATGGCTGTGTCATATGGTGGCTTACTGATCTTCCACATGGTTATAGCTGATACAATTCATATTTATAATAAGAAAGTGACAAAAAACAATGTAGAAACATGTGTGAGGGGTAACTCTTTAGGGGAAATGTGATTTTAGACACAAAGACTGAAGGAAAAACACTCCAGGACTCCTTAACAATATCACATGAAGAACATAAAACAGCATTAGCGTCCTGAGGAACTGGCTCAGTGATTACAGGTGCAGTTGCATGATGCAGTTGATGTAGTGCATGACCTTGACATGACGGGACCAGATGGCTCAGCACAAACAACCAAACAGCGGTCGGACATATGTTTGTGTTATGGTCTGACCCAGAGGCAAGCCAAGAAAATTAGATTTAAATTAAATCTCCTATTCTTTATTTTCAAGGACAAAGGGATGATCTTATAAAAGAGCAGCTAAAGATCAAGAATTGTGAGGTTAGCAATTTTACCATTACATTTAGATGCTTTTTTCCCCTTCTAGCTATCCACCTTAAATGTAGATTTGTTTCTTTAAATGTTCAATAGATTCTTATATTGTGTTTAATCATAGGTTGTGATTAATTCATTGGAAAAACAGACATATTGAAATGTATTTCAACATGTAACTGATTTAAAAAAAAAAGATTAATTTACTGAGTTCATTATAAAAATAGGCCAGCATTATGTTTTTTATTATAGTGATTTCCAGACCAGATTTTTGCATGGTATTAATGCATTTATCATGGGGATTTCATCACGACAAAGTCAGAGATGCTCAACTAAATGGTAAAAGAAACCTTCTGATGATGCCATCACAATACATTACCTCCACTTTAAAATCTAGGCACGGTATTGTTTCAATTTATGTGCTGCTAATTTACTGCCATTAACCTGTATAAACCTGAATTTTATCACTCATTAAGAGGAGCTTATTATGCAGTAAGTGTGACTAAGGACAAAGGTTTTATTGTAGAGAAAGAGGAGTCGCTTTACCAGAAATGATAAATTTGTTTACTTGCCCAAAAAAAGGTGTGAGAAAGCAGTAAGTGGAGACTTTGGTGCCGTCAGCACAAAGTCGAATATTGCATGGCAGGTGCAACAAGGGCGAGGGGGCTTAGGCCTGGAAATAGGGCAGCTCTCTGAAGTGAGGCAGCGTCATCATCAGGAAGAAGAAAAAGCGTAGATCAAATGCATTCGCAAGAGCAAGCAGCCAGGTGTGCTAAAGCAGTGTCTCAGGAAAAGCAGGGTCAGTGGGTGAAAGGGGAGAATGTGGAGAAGAGGAAGCTCAGCTGGTGAGGAGCTGTGAAGAAAAACTGCATTGAATTAATCATAGGTGCAGCTGAAAGTATGATGTGTTACCTTCTCCCTGATTCAGGCTCACTGCTGGATGCTGGCTGTCGTGGTTAGTCATCGTTACATACAGAAACATACTGTTACATTTCGCTCTATTCATTTTTTTAACAATAATGTGACAAACACATAATAAAAGGTAGAAGTGACTACTGGCTAAACCCCTAACCCAACCACAGACTGTTTAATTGTAGTTTATAGAATTGTTGTTTTTTCCCCCTTTTGTCCAAAACCTAAGCAGCAATACTTAGCTTGTCATGCTTACTAGCTCGCTAACCATAGGGCCAGGGGCATTTCACAAGACTTTAATTGTTTTGTTGGGAAACCACTTCAATTGAAAAATGAGTTGAAGGTTGAAAATGTTAAATTTTCTGATTTGAGGGCAAACATTGTCTGCCAATTTATACACAGTGGCATGTTGATTAATAAATTGATTAATAACATTTGAAAAGATATACACTTTATTTGTTAATAATAAATCACATTGTCACAATCATTTCATGGAATGAGGTAAAAAAAAATGTTTTATTCCAACTTCATGAGCAACCGTGTATTTAGCCTTTACAATTTACAGATTTTTCTTTTCAAAACAAGTCACCTGGAAACATTCAAAAGTCAGCTGGAAACAGAATTTCGACTCAGGAAGATAATATTAGCTTAACTCAGGGATGGGCAACTGGAGGCCCGGGGGCCACATACGGCCCGCACCCTCACTTGAAGTGGTCCTCAGTACAACTACATGCATTTGAGCATGAAATCTTAAAAGTGCAGTGTAAAAATGCACAAAATTACTTCTTGCAATTAATGTTGGTCTGATGTTCTTGCATTGAAAAAAAAATCAAATCACAGTAAGTGGTTATTTTTGCTTCAAACCTTTTATATTCCTATTTATAATGGTAGGCCTATACATGCATTTGAGCATGAAATATGTTAAGTTACTGCACTGTAAACATATTTAAAATTGCAGTTTCATCATATCTGGTTAAGTGCACGGTCCTATATGTGGCCCTGTGGTAGTGTCAATGAAAAATTGTGGCCCCCTGCAGCATTTAAGTTGCCCATCCCTGGCTTAACGAGTTAGCTCACTAGCTAAGCAAAGCTGCTACAGTTGTAATTGTAAGACAATCCAAGAATGCTATCCAGGAGTCTGTATTATGCGAACACTTTCTGTCAAGCTTCATTCTCAAATGGCGTCAATTACTGATGACTGCTGCCCACCCACATGCCAGATCTCTGTCTTGTTGTCTCAGAGTTTGTTTTGACAGATGACATGATGAACTGCTGGTTGGACGCAGGTTTTCAAAACTTCCCCTATGCATGTCAAGTTATTGTCTAGCAGCATGCAAATTGAATTGTTGTTCCTTGTAGATGAACATATGCACAGAAGTCTGTATTTAGACGGTGTATTTGTTCTTATGTTGATCGTGATGTACTTGATGGTATCCACTGTGGCCACAGAAAAAACAGCACATTTAACTCCCTTAATTTCTTAAGATTCTTTCTTTCTTTTTCAATTTTTAATTTTTATTGTGTTATGTCCTCTTTCGGGAGTAACCTTGTTATAATTGATGTGCTTATGACGATGATGAGGATAATTATTGTTAAAATGTCTACACTAGGACGTTTCATAGATAGTCTCAAGGTTAAAACAGACTTTGTGTTTTTGTGCTTTTAAACACATTTTCTGTAACAATTCAGTATGACAAGTATGTCTCTCAGAAATAGTAAAATAATTGTTCAATAAAAAAAAGAGGAACCCTGTGGCAAATGGAAATTAAACATCACAACTAAGGTGTTGCTTCCTGACACAGTGATGGATTACTGCTGCTTACACACAAGTTGCCCTCAGGCGAATCAAAAAACACAACACTGTGGTGAAATGTGTTTTATGGTTGATTTGTTATTCAGACCTGCGCATGATACTACAATAATTTTATTTAGATGATGGATAAGAAAATACATGCCACATCTGAAATATTATGGCACAAGACAAAGGTCCTGAGCCAAGTTTTACACCAGGATATCACAGTTACATTGTACTATATCTACCACTGTGCATCAACAGGACATTGATGCACAGATACATTTTCTAGGGTTTATTATTAAGTGTTGCTGTTTCTAGTGGAGGGCCCATTCAGGGATTAACCATCAGGCTGTATCGGCTGCTTGCACCGTTCCTGAGGAGCCGATCATCTGATCAACTTCATACTCAACACTCCACTCCCTTCAAACAAAACTAAGTTATGTGGCTGACGGTTTGTAAATCACATTTTTGTATGTAACTTAACGTAACTTCCGTAGCTTCCCTTCCAGTATATTTATTTGCTTTTTAAATGCTGTAATAAGGGCCAGTTCATCAATAATAATTTAAGTTAAAAACAGTTAAAAATGAATGATAATAATTTCATTGTATTTCATGCAATGCTAAGAGTATGTTAGTTTAAAATATACAATTAGAAATGAAAAAGGGTTAAAAATGTTTCTATGCCTTTAAATTATTTCCCAGGACATGGTACTGTCAGATCCTCATAATATCCAAGTGCATTAAGACGAGCAAACGTAAAGTGGATAATTACGGAGCTCGAGCCGAAATTAAAGGACGAATGCAAAGAAAAAATACAAGTTATGGATTTCTCCGTGTGAACTGTACTGCATGCCTTGAGACAAACAACGTGGAGTTTGGCATTATTTTGAGAAGTTGTATTGCACTCGTTTATATGAAGAAAAGTGACTTTGAAGCAAAGTACTTATAAACGTTTGCATAATACTTGAGCCTTTACTCTGCAATATAAAATGGCTAATGAAAAGGAGCCAAGATGTCTTGAGGACACAGTGGAACAGGGAAGATCACGCAAGCTAACAGAGAAAGCACTACAGGAGAAAGTACAGAGGCACATAGCACTGAGGAAGCACAACTTAGGAGCTCTGACTAGTAAAATAAGGGATGTTGAAACAATGAGGAGTGATGCTCGAAATTTACAAAGAGTGAAAGAAGTGATGGGAAATGAGTTTGCACTTAATCTACAGGAGTTTAGACGCCTCAACAATGAAGTTGCAAATCTCTTGACTGAAGATGAAGAAATGTATGATCAGGAAAAATGGTTCGAACCCAAAATGGCATCCATCACAAACTTTATGAAAGAAACTAAAAAATGGATTGCAGATGTACAAAAATCTGTACTGCAAAGGGAGAAGGATGAGGATATTGACCACCAAGATACTGTGAAACCAAGTGACAGCGTTTCTCAGGTTGATGTCAATGATGATGGGTACGCCCGCCCATGTGGATCTCAAGTTAGTCACACGTCATCCACAACACGAGTCTCATCAACACGTGTTAGACAAGAAGCTGAAGGTCAGAACATGGTGGAAGCAACACAGTCTTTTGACCGTGCGTCAGACCTGTAATTTACTTTGTTGTTTTTAAGTAAACATTTTAAAAGACAAAGAAGTTGTCATGTCTCGTCGCTCGCGTGGAAAAAGAGTGTTTTTATCGACTGACTATAGAAGTGGCGCAGTTAAGAAGGAAGACCAAACGGAGTGCCGCTACAAATGCCTTTTACGTCTTTTATAATGTCTTACCACAAAGTTTTTGGCCCTAAACCCAGGTCAGTGGTTTTGTAGCATAAATTAAATGTTTGTTCTATTTTGAAAATGCTCCGCTGATTCAGGTAATACGTGTGCCCAGCACAAAAATGGATCCCATTGACTTTACATTGGTATTGTTTATGTGCTGTTGGCATGTACATTTGGTGTTAAAAGGTTGGAAGTCAAGTTGTTCTGTACCAATTTTGGTGGTGACTGCTCAAAATTCGTAGCAAATCTGGGGCAGGATTCACAAAAGTGTTCCTAAGATAACACTTGAGAAAATCCTTAAGAAAAAAAATAAGAAGTTCCTAAGAATGTTGTTAAATGCTATTTACCTTTTTTTTCTTAAGAATTGTCATATGTCTTAGGAACTTCTTAGCTTTCTCACTTAGGAAGTTCTTTTAACTTAAGATCATTCACCAAAAGGAGTGTAAGAGGATCCATTCTGTCTTTCAGAGGCCTTGGTGGATTTTGATCCCTAGCTGCCACCCAAAGAACTTCCAAAGTTACAATAGTAAGGACATGGTTTCAGTAATTTGGCCTACTAAAATAATATGTTCATAGTGATTAATTAAGTATCATATGAAAGACCATTTCAATTATATGTCAACTGCCAAAATAAGCTTGTGATAAATTCACACAAAATCTACTCTGACCAACTTTAATAAACAACACTTGTTAACACATTGTCTAGGGCTAAACTAAATGTTACAGAAATCAAATAAATGTCATACAAATTTGTTCAGGTAAATGTGTATTTGTGTAAATGTGTAAATGTATACTTATCTTTTCACTGTAGCTGTTGGAGGGCTTGAAGAAATATGAGAACTTTGTTTTCAAGAATCTCATTTGTTCTCAAGTTCTATCTTAGAAAAAAAACTTAAGAATAAAGTTAAGAAAAAAAAAAATTAATTAAAAAAATTTCTTCATGAATACCAAATATTCTTAAACTCTGTCTTAAGAGCAAAGTTAAGAAAAAAGCGTCACTGAAGAAGTAGTTTTTTTTTATAAATGCTTTGTGAATCCGGCCCCTGGACACTATTAAAAATGGCGGAAAATAGTCACCAGTGGGTTCAGCTTAAATTGATTCATTTGTCTGGACGCAGATCAAGGGGGGGAAAACAAGTTGGTTTCTAAGATTTAAAAGGTCAAATATAATCACTTAAAAATTCATCAAGATTTGTACTGTGGTCTGGGGTTCTGCCTAGCTAGGGATATGGTTTGTCTGTTGCCATACAACTAGCTAACAAAGTTAGCCGAATGTGCTAAGAGAGTTAGCTCATGGTGTTCCTACTATTTTTACAATTTCTAATTAACATTAGGTGGGTAAGACAAAACTTTAGACACATGACATATCCGCACCTTCACCAGATAATATTTTTATTGAAACGTATCTTTAACCCACTAACACAAGCAAGTCCAATCCTTTTCTCCTCTCGCATTTAACCATAGTTGTTTCTTACTCTTTCAACTCTGGCACCTAACAACACCGCAGATGATATTTTTAGTCGGTTACGTAGCCTACTACTGTGCTATGATTTGTGTTTGCCTACAGTTTTCCCTTTGTTTTGCCTCCAGCTAACACCGGGACATAATCTTGACATCGGCACTAAAAGGGTCTGTAGCACCACTGTCTGGCCTAATTGCACCACATTTCGACACTGCACTCCCTTGAGTCTCTGGCAATACACCCATCAAGTGTGAAGCAGAAAAGTTCTAGAGATATGCGTAGGACACACACTCACACACACACACACTCACACACACACACACACACACACACACATTACTTCCTTTACAGTGAGATGGAAATCATTCGGTTCGAGGTGTTTAACTGTGAGAAACACATTATTGTTTTCCCTCAGACGGTACAAGAGATACAAAAAAGGTACAATTATTTTTAATGATCTATAATGGTTCATGGCTCATCTGATAAAGAGAGTGAACCACCTGAGCTTCTTGCTTTTAATGGCGTAAATCTACAGGATTCTAAACATAGTGCAACTGTTTTAATATATATTTAAGATGAGAACTTCAATTTAGAAGCAAATTCACCCTCACATGGGAGTCGTGCGGTGCTCACTCTGGCAAAAAAAAAGTCTCAGTTAATTCCTTGCAAATGTTGTCTCTCAAACAAGATCAAAGAAAAGCGCATTCAGTTTCATTTGTGCCTGTGACTCATTGCTTGTTAGAGCACACCTGTGCTACTGATGCTTATGTGATTTAAATGAAATAAAGAGGAAACTCAGGGATTTTTGAGGAGAAATAATATATTGTAATCAACTGTGGATTTAAGTACATCTGGTCTTTACAAAAATTGATACACAAAAAGGTGCACTTAGATTTAAGATATAGAATATATCCATCTTATTGTATCAACTAAACCATTACAAAGTAATTACAGCTGTATCCATGTCCGTATATGGTTACAGGGCCCTGGATCCGTCATATACGAAGCTTTTTCTTTTATTATCTATTTATAAGTGGTTGCTGCATCCATGTTAAAGTAAAGGGAGATGGGAAAAGGCAAGCTTTTTAATCCGGCATGGCCGCACTTCACTGACCTCTAATAAAGAGCAATAAATGCATGAAACTGATGAGGATGGGTTGTAATTCAGTTTTTATATGACCCAAGACCGTCTATGAATAAACCTTAAAGCTGTGGGAGGTTTGAATGTCTCTTCTACTGCTCATCCATCCATTCTCCAGCTAACTGACGCCACAACAGAGGAGGAACTATTTTGGTGAGGCACATTTTTATGCATTTATTGCCCTTTATGAGCAGTTTAATTAGCGAAAACAAGAGCGGAAACAACACAAACAACATTTTAGAGCAAGGGAAAGAGCAGTTAACACTGAATCAGAGAGACAAGGCTCAGGCAGAGCGTAGAGGGGAAGATCATAGATGTTATTTAAAATGTGTTTGATATCTCTAAACAATATAGAAGGGCTTTTTTTTTCTCCAAGAGCTGAGCATCATCAGTGAGAAAACATAATATCTTCTGTTGATGTTGTGCTCTGTTGATGATGTGTGTTAAATGAGAGCCACTAAACAGGTACAGAGTGTGGACAATCAGCAGAGCATATGCTAAATTATTATGAGTAATGTGCATAATGATTTCGCCGACTCGTATTTGCATCACAGCTTAAAGCAGGGTGGTAAAAATCTGTCTCTAAGGCTGCCACTAATTTCAAATGCCACAAGAATTGTTTAAGGATCTTAAAACCTTAAGAGAAGGTTATTGGATTACCACTTCACTATTTGCTTTTCTTACAGTATTATATTTGCATGCTGTTTTATGGAATACATCTGTGAAGTTTCTTTATTTCTAGTGTCCATTAGGCTCAGCTTTATTGATTCTCCGTGCTTCTTTCCAACATAAAATTGAACCAGCCATCTTTGCGTGTCAACTCACATAAGCTGCTTCCCTGCTAATGAGCTGCTGCTCCAACTGACAGTTAAATTTTTTATATGTAACCTTGACAACAATTCTAAATTCAGCCTAGCATTGCATTAACACTGCATTGGTTCTGAACCTATATCTAGTTTTACGCACTGCAAGTAAGAGGGTCTGTTTTTGTCTCTACACACACACACACACACACACACACACACACACACACACACACACGTACACACAGGTGAAACAGTTGGTCTGATTGAAGCTGCCTGGCCACAGTATTTGTTGAGAGCTTGGTCTGTCATTCATGTTTTGTGTGGCCTGAGGGAGGACAGAGTTCTCCAAACTGCAGCAGCACAATAAATTTCGCTGAAGGAATTAAGTTGCTGTCTTGGACTTTTTACTTTCTATATCTTAGCCCTGTCTCTGGTGACACTGATAGATACCAGGAATACTCACTGAATGTAGTTCCAATTTGAACATTTTCAAAGCTTGTTTTCTCTCTGTAGTTGCACATACAGGGAATATGGCTGGAATTCTAAATACTGTCTCCTGTATTTGATTAGATACCGCATTCATTATAATAAACATTAAGCTTATGTGCTGTGGGACAGATGGTCTGTTGTTTTTAACTGTGAGTCAAAGATGTCTGTGTGGACACTTACATTCAGATATACCATTAATTATAGAAACAGGCAGATTTATTGTGTCCCTGAAGGGAATGGTTTCGTTTAAGTGATTTTCTGTAAGTGAGACTATAAAGACAAGTGAGACTGTCCAACTTTGGAAAGCAAAATTCTGTGTTTGCAAGTGTTTAATTATGAACTTACAATAGGTGATATTTTAAGTTATACGTGAATATTTTTTTTTTTTATTTTTTTTTTTTAAATTATCTTCTTTCTGAAAACGAACAGTAAAAAAAATATCCAGTGGGAATAACATAAACAGTCTGTTGTACACCGATAGCTCAGCATCTTACAAAAATATGCAAAACTGTTTGTATGACATCTTGTGAAATAAAACAAAATAACACTGTCACTCGTCACTGTCAGCAATGTTTTTTTTGTTGACATTTGGTATTGTGTAACGCTTTCAGGTCAGGAGGTGAAAATTACGACCTTCAACTTTGACTGGAACGCAGCAATAGAACATGACAGGAGTACAAATGTTAACCTACATGTTAACTTAAAGGCGTAATTTGAAATAACAATGCTGAATTTGGTTTTACAGGAAACAGAAACAGCCATCTCCTAAGTGAAAGTCCTGTGTTTGTTTGCCCCATCCACCACCATGACCTCATCCCTACACAGTCTTTGTCACTCTTTATACCCGTTCTTACCAACAGGCGTACAAGTAACACAAATTTAAACTTTCAAATTATGTGCAATGCATACAGGAAAATATTTGAAAAATTCTGAAAATATTGTGCCAATCTGCCCCCATGTTTATGCTTGGAGTTATTGGCGCCCTCTTGGCTGTAGTTATTATGAATGACACTGAAGTAAAAAGCACAAAAAGTGCACTTAAACTGTGTTTACATCGCTCAACAAGGAATTTTTTTTTTTGCTCTAAACCTAGAGAAGTGGTTTTTATAGCACAAATCCAACAAATCTGCAGTCTTTTTTTGTTGTTGTTTTTTTTATAGTAAAATGATTAAAGTAAGTAAATTAGTAAGTAAATATAGTAAATTGATTTTGTAAAATACATTGCATGTAATTTGAAAGTTTAAACTTGTGTTATTTGTAGGCAGACAGTGATGTTATACTCGATGACCTGACTTCCTCCTTTGATCCTGTCTCTTTGATGCCATTTCAGGTGGCTACCAAACAATAAATGGCAAAACGCATCATAATAAACTGTGTCTCCTGGTCTATAATTACATAGAAAACATATGAATTATAGTGCATTACTTTTCGTAAGTAAAAAGAACAAACAGTGAATGAGAACAGCCTGCACCAGTTTCATTTTGAGCCATTTAAGTCTGCAGACAGTTTTATCTCACTGACCTTTGCTCATTTTAAATCCACTTACTAAGTAGTTCCACTGCAAGTCCTGTGACCTGGATGACTGCAAACTCCCACAGACCTACTTCTGTGCTTTACTTTTCACCATGTCCTCTCTTTCTAAAGTGTCTAATGAAGATAAAGCAAGCTCAACAATGCAACAAAACCTAACTCTGATATATATTTCCCCAACTCTGCTGGGAAATTACTGCTCTTGTGACATAATTTCAGCCCGGTGCTTGGATTTGTGAAAGCATCTTAATGTGAACATTAACATTTGAACCTTAATGATTCTGTGCAAAGCGAACTCATCAGGACATTAGACACTGGGGAGACCCCTTTAAGTAGCTGGTTTACATTAGTGCTGTCATCTGTTGCATGTTGGAGGAGGTGAAACTTCTAATGCATGTAAAGTGAAAGAACTACAACATTAACATTAGCCCGACACCATCCTCCATGCTTTATGACTGTAACATTATTTTATACAAACTAAACATTTCATATTTCCCAGGAGGTTCCCATTTATTTATCATTATGTTTACTTGGCACAGCATTGGTTGGAGAATCCTACACCCCTTGCAATCCTTCTGCTGCCAACTGTAAATTAAAATTTGTCCTTGTTGGGATGGGTTTTTTTTACATTATGTCGAGCTCATATGGAATTTAGTTCATTTCCTTGGCAGCAGCACAAGCGCTCCGAGCTCCCACCATGCTTTATGTATGCAGAGACACTCACAGCTGCAGCGAAAGCAGAATGAGTGAGTAATGCAAAACAGATTTTGCTAAATGGATTTTAAAATTATGAAGTCTTCCTTTAATTGACTGGCCCAGTGGTGAAACAATTGTATCGCTACTGTAATAGCAGTTGTATTGACCCTGCAATATAGCTCTCACTAGCTCACAGTTTGATTTCTCTTTTGATGAATGTAAATCGATTTTAGTATTTTTGAGTTGTAGCATCACTGTTAATTGATTTTCCTCATGACAATGTCTCTTTTTCTGTTGACTGATTATTTTTAACTTTCTTTCAAAGGCAGTCCTGATCTTTCTGCTTCAAGATAAAGTGAGCAAAGTGGTCGGGTGTAAATATAAGGTATCTCTGTCATCAATCATATAATTATACTCTTTGGAAGTATCCTGTCGGTGTGGTGGAATATTCATTTTTCCAGTATCATTAAGACTTAGATAGATCACTTTGATTTTTCCTTAAAATGATGTTGATCCTGATAGCACAAGTACCTTTAACCTGCAAAGACAGCAACGGCTGCCGCTGCAGTTTTCTCATGTTTACTGCACTCGCTTTATTTTTTACCACAGTTTTAAGGTGACAGTGAATGTTAAGGTGTAGCTGATCTCTACACTGAGATGGACAGTCAAATCTAGCTGCCCCCCTTGCACTACAGCAGTTGTTATTTTTAAAGTTCAGCGGAGCTCCAGTTGCTGCAGGGTCCATGTGATGCAGATGCAGCCATGCAGAACTTCACTTGGCACGACATCAGTTCATTCTCGACTGTACCTGAGGCATTTCCTTTGACAGATTAACTTAGATTATTCTGTTCTTTTATTTGCCATTAAAACATTTAACCCTCCACTGGTGTGATAAATAAAATGTAGATTAGCCCGGACATCTTGAATCAGTTACCACAGCTATTGTAATTTTGAGAATTATACATTTACAACAGTATGGGACTTACTTGTAAGGAATGAGAAGATGTTATTTAGCACGTTATACTTGTTTTGTTTCTACTGCATCTTATTAAGGACCCATATTTATGTTTTTTGTTAGGAGTTGCCCTCTAGTCGGCGTAGTGATTATGAAAGCAGCAATGACAGTAGTGAGGAGGACATTGAGAATAAAGAACCACAAAGTCCAATAAGTCTTCCATCTATGCAACTTCATATGTAGTTGTTCTTGACCTCGATTATGACCCACCAGAGCTTTTCTTACAGTAGCACCCCTACCATAGACTGTATAAATAATGGATGTAGTCACTATGACGTCACCCATTGGTTTGTGGACTGCCCGTTGGAAGCCTCGAGTTCAGCGTTACACTCATCGCCATCTTGTTTCCTATACGGGGAGCAGACCATATTTGGACTGTGGAGGAGGAGAGGGATCTGATGACACTGACTACAGCCTCTCTACACCTCAACCTGACTGAGAGAAGCTGCTGCTAATCCATGTTAGCATTAACTCGGATGTTCATTTTGGCTAGCAACAAACAAAAACAAAATGTATGTTACTGACCTCAGAAAAATTAACAGCGACTCCTTGGAGTGTCTGTTAGTCCAACCAAACACTGAACAAAACATTTTTAAAGAACAAAATGTTCAAATAAATTAAGTGAAAATGCAGTGTGAAAGGGTCAAAGTTATGAGACCAAACCGCTAAATGTCCTTTTCTATCTATATAATGTTATACATAACTTTATTGACACAGTGCCGTGGATATGTGTTCTATGTGTTGTTCTGACGGCTCTCCTTGTTAGTGATCTGTCAATTAAAGGTAGCCACGCCCTAAATTATTTGATTCTTTATCTTCTATTTACACCTATTGCACTATTATTCACACTATTAACATCAAATTGTCATGAATAAGATTTAGAGTATAGTGTAAAAAATTCTGAGGTAATAAATCAAGTGAGAAGTTTTCTCATTTTGTATTGAAATGAATGGACAGAAAAGCTTTTGCAGCCGCCGTCAGCGCCCCCTGTTGGAATTTTCGCTAGAATGCAGGCTAAAGGCACTCCCTGGTTTGCCTCACTGCTCAGACCCGGAGGTTGCCGCCTGGCCCCTACAGTTTGCAGGAGGTCAACATGTCCTTATATGTAAGTGTAGCAATCATCGTTGTGAAAAAGGTTTTTTATCGTTTAATCTTTTGTAACGTTTAGGCTACAAAGTTGCTTCTCTAAGGTCATCAACAAAAAAGGACATCGTTGGGTGTTAGAATTTTTTATTTTTTTTATTTTGATGAATCGCATAAATGCTGCAAGTGGAGTAGTTAGGAGGACCATGTAGGTACAGCAAGTTGCACCTTGGTTATGTAAATATGTGACGTCGGTTAAGTTAAGTTACACTACTTCAAATTACATAGTTCAGTTTTGTTTTCACACAGGACACAAACACTGGGGTCCTGCCTGCCCTAAGAACTTATCAAGTTTTAAACTGTTTTCTTGCTTTCCACCTTCATTTTCAATTTTCTAAATGTCACTTCGACCTTGGCATTGTTCGTAAATACTACAGCCACTAGAGGGTCCCGCTAACTACAATCATGCCAACTGCAATCATTGGTTGTAATTAGGTGTAAAATGACACAAGAAGTTAGAAGCTATTTTGGACAGTCCTCCAAGGTCCATTTAGGTTAGGTGGGAGGTTCGGTGGATGAGTGAGGGAAACACAAGACTTTGACCCAGGAGACCTTTGGCCGTATCCTGCGTGAAACAAAAAGTCAACATTTATTTTAATTTTACCCTCACATCCAAGTATGATCACTTCTGGCTCCAATAAGAATAAAATGGTGAAATCCAAAATGCCAAACACAAGGATTCAACACTGTAGTCTACAACCCAATGGGTGACATAATGGTGACTGTACACACTTCTTTTATAGAGTCTGACAAGCATAGCCAAAGGCCAATTTTTATTTTTTTATGCATTTAAAGAAATAGTTCATATTGGAAAATGTGGTTAATCACTATATTGCCGAGAGTTAGATGAGAGATATGACATGGGTGTCAATGTTCTCATATACAGTAACTAAATGTTTTAATTATAGTTCTAAATCAAAGACAAGTCTCATAGTTTCAGTATGCATGTCATACAACCTATAAGGGGCTTTTCCTCACTAGAGTACAAAGGAAGAAATACCTTCCAACATGAAACTGTCCTGTGTATTCTGTATACCAGCAACTACATTTTCTCACTCTGTTGTGAGAGGTGTTGCAAGTGTTTCCCCTAAGACAGGACTCTCTTACAATCCATGCAATTTTCTTGTCAGTTGTCTTGTTGCCTTTTTCTTTATCTGTCTAAAAATCCAAAATTCTGCCACACAGCAGATTTAAAACTTGACAGCAGCTCAGTTTCTGTTTCACCTTAGTCCATGCTGTCTCCCCCAGGTTTCTCTTCTCTGTAATGAGTTCAGCCAGGCTCACTGCAAGTGTGATGACCCATGCTAAGACTTACTAGCAAAATAAGTGAACTTTGCTCATGCATCAAACAGATTTAAGCAGCCAGATAATTCAGGTAGATATAAAGTAAGAAGTGTTCCTACATTAATCAAGAAAGTCAAAGCAGGGACTCCTATGAGAATACTAACAACTTAGCCATATCTGCAGCGTGTGCCCTGCTGCATGTTAGGGGAAAGTAAAGGAGCAATTCTCAACTCCTCAATGCTTACTACAGTGTTTGGATTTTAACAATGCAAGAGAGTGTATCTGTTCATTTGAATGTTGTCTGATTTTTGAAAGAGAACTTTTCTTTTTATCTGCAACTCGTTCTGCCAGGGAGGTGACTTCCTGACTTCCTGGCGTAGGTCTCTGGAGGCAGGAGGCGGCACAGGCCTCAGGCTTGTCTTTGGGTTCCACTGGAGGAGGTGCTCCAGGGAGCAGCAGAGGGGGAACCCTCTGCCCCTGTGGAAAGCCAGGAGGTAGGAGAGGAGAGGAGAGGAGAGGCAATGAAACATTGAGGTAAAACAAATGAATAACAAAGCATTTTGTGATTTTTCAATGTCAAATGAGGAGTGAAATTGACAGTGGAGTTATATTGTATATTGAATTTCAGGAAGAAAAAAAAGTTGTAAGATGTTTTTTATTATGAGTAGAAAATGTGGCGGCAGACATCTCACTATCTGAAGAAATATTACAAAGGAACGCCATCTGCTCTTGGCATCTCATTCAATCCATGCCACTCTCTGCATCCTGGACAAGTGAGTGAGTTTCCAGTTGGAATAAACACTGACCTCTCCATTAAAAAGGTAAAAGAACACTCGTTATGCACCCGCTGATAAAGTTTTGCTTTCTAATCTAGCCCCTGTACCCACCGGCACTAATAACAAAGACACTCATCCCTCTGTGTGCTTTGTTCTGTTGACTTTGCTATGCTCCAGTGGTTCATGAAAATCAGGCCCTTGAAGTTCCTGATAATCATTGTCACGTATTCCTGCACGTAACTGATGCTATCTTGGTACACTCATGATCCGTGGCTAATCTTCCACATTTAACATCAAGCTGAAAACCCAGAGATTTAATGTCGTAAACATGAGGTATTACATGCTATGGCATTGAAAATGTCTGTTTGCATTTACTGTATAAACTCGCACCTTGTGTAAAATTTTACTTTTGGTAAATCAATTCTCTCTGTGACATACTGCTAAAGCTGTAATGATATTCAATTCACAATAGTGTTGAGTTGACATTTGACATAATCTATAGAATTTTTTTTTTGGGTATTCTTACTTAAATGTGTTAACATGAGACTAAAAAATAAAATGTTTTGTTATACATCAATTAGCAAAAAGGTCTTTTGATTTTTTCATTTTAGCCATTTTAGGGAGATATTATTGTTACAGTAGATCTCTGTGAACAGGACAGATGGCCTCTTATAAAGAAATATCCCAAATGTTCTGGTCACACTTTAGGTTTTTTTGTGATAAAAGATATTACAGACAGACATAAAGGCCAAATATACTGTATATAATGACTCACAACCTGTCTTTTTATTGTATAAGGATCTTTTTGTTTATCTTCAGCTCTCCCACTTACGATTGGTGTGATACTGAAGGCCAACAAAGAACAACTATCCTTGTTGTTGGAGGCAGGCAGAGCTGAACTGGAAACCATGGCAACACAGTGCTTGCCTCTCTAATCCCTTGGCCCTGCCAGAGAGTAGACAAATACCTGCGCAAGCCCCGGCCTATTCAACACCTGCATAAAAGAAAACCTTCCCAATCTGCACGATATGAAAATACACCAGGGAGGAACAGTTCTGATCGACTGTTTTCCTATCTCCATATCACACACCACCACGGGCAAACAGGCTTGTTTCTATCCTCTGTTCGTTTAATTCTCCCTGTCAAGCATTTACAGTGTGGAGAGACCAGTTCATTTTTGTTTTTTGCTCCAATCAAATGTAGAAAAAAATAGCAAGTTTTTTTTATATCAATTTTATACAAACATACTATTACAATACTCTGATTTACACTAATAAATCACACTGATTTTAGTTGTTTATTTTAACTAGAATTTTCCCTTTATGTAGCAGCACTACATGAATAATATTTATATTTATCAGCTTCTTTTCGTTCAGAAGAGGTTTTGTGAGTGTGGAGATTCGATTTCATTTTTATTTTTTGCTCCAATCAAATGTAATGAAATAGCATTTATGTATTTTATTTCTCAATTGTTTTACAGATGTATATTATGCACACATACATGTTGCAATAATCTGATTTACATTAATAAATCACACCAAATTCCACAAAAACATAACTGATTTATTTGTTTTGATCTTTTTTTTTTGGTCTTTCACTAGTTTCCCTCTTCGTGTTGCAGCACTGCATGAATATTTGTATTTATTATCTTCTTATGGTTCCTTTGAGTTTTTGTGTGCTATTGTATATTTTATGATTCTTGTATTGTTTTTTATGTTACATTTTACCTTTATATACACAAGATGGCACACAATAAGCACCCACTGTAAAGAAGCTGCTGCAGTTCGGTGAGAGTTTGTGTACCTCTTTGTGTAGCTTGATACACACAGAAGACACCACATGTTCAGCGAGGTGAAAGCTGCTGTAATAAATGATACTTTTTGGTGATAAACTTGTTAGCACAAAACGTTCAATTATCACAATTTGTAACTGTTAATTAAAAGGTTTATTTTAAGGTGCAGTCTCCAATTCAACATAACAGCACATATTGAAACTCAGGCAATAAACTACATGGAATATTAATGAGACCAATAAAGAAATATTAAATGGGTATGTTTAATTGGCATGGAGAAGGTGATAATTTGAGTGTTTTATCCAGTCACATTCATATTTCATATTGTGCTGTGATCACTGAACCTGAAACTCATTGTTATATCAAAGACAAGAAAAAAAAAGGCTGCTTCTTGGTTCTTGTCTTGAGTTGATGTCCTTGAACTTCTTTTTTTTTTTTTTTTCTCCAAGTCCATTATTCAAGATGGATAGTGGATAATGTGATGGACTGTGTAATTACATCTGTGATAAATAATTACTGCAAAATGGTGCTGTTAACAAAATCTAATTAAAATTCAAATGGGAAAAAAGAGGTGAGATTGTCTTACATGACCCTTACACTGTCACCAGGACACCCGGTGTCACTGCACCATCCAGGCATGGAAAACGGGTGTCACAACAAGAGGATTTTGGAATAGGAATTAGTAGCGGTGGCGTAATTTGAATTTTAAAATAGCTCAATAAAAACCTGTTTGACACAGAAGTAATTTGTTGTTTCCTGTGTTTGTCTCCAGTCTCTTTGTGTCCAGAACAGGCATTCAAATCATCCCTGTGTACTGTTTTCACATTCAAATGTTTCAATAACCACACACAACACAGAGTTTTTACACTAAGAGTGATTCAGCCCACCTCTAACCTCAAAATCACAAGGATAAAAAAACCTCTAATAAAAAACTAACAACAATTCAGCTAATACAATTAAAATAATCTAAAAAAAAAATGATCACAGATAATTAAGCGGAGGATGCTGACTGGAATACAGCAGCTAGATCAAGGACGCGTAATTCAGATTCATTGTTTATTATACAAGCACCAACCCCTTTGTCACCTGGTGTACAAATTTTATTTTATTATATTTATTTTATTTTTTCTGAAGGCCTGGCAGGTGGCTCTGATCAAGAAGAACATTCATTCATTATTAATAATTTAGCTTTAATTATTTTTTTAATTCAAATTTCCAAACCTTATTACAGAAGCCAAGAACGACCATTGATTGTTTTATTTTTTATGCACTGTTATCTCGTGATAACGAATTAATTATTTCGTTATGTCGATATGATAAAGATCATTTTCTTGTGATAATGATTTAGATAAACTTTTTTAAAGGTTTTGAGGCTTAATTAGGCTGTTTTGAGGGAAGTGCCTTACAAAATGCAGCACAAACAACATGTTTTACCTTATTAGTTAACTACAAATGTCTGTAAAAGATAATGAGACTGTGCATAGGTGCCGACTTGGATTAAACAGTGTAAATATAAGGTCTGATGGAATCATATTCTGAAGAGATTGCATGTTCCACGTGTCTACTTAATATTGATGATGGTTCTATGTGGCCACTGATCATGGTGTCTGCAGGCAGCATAAACCTACCTAATGTGTGTATGATCCACCTGGATGTAAGAATGAGATTAACACTGCCTACTTCACATTTTACATAATATATAGAAATTTTTTTTTGGTATTCTTACTTAAATGTGTTAACATGAGAATAAAAAAAGAAAATATTTTGTTACACATCAATTAGGAAAAAAGGGCTTTTGATTTTTTTGGTTTTAGCCATTTTAGGGAGATATTATTGTTACAGTAGATGTACAGTAACAATAATAGCACTACATGTAGTGTAGTGAAGTTTAATTGCACTTATCGGCTATATTGTAACATTAGTTGTCAAGTCAGGTGTGCGTGTGTGTGTGTGTGTGTGTGTGTGTGTGTGTGTGTCTGCGAGACTGTCAACATGTCTTAACAGGAGCTGATGTTGACTGTGTGGACAAAATGAGCATAGAGTGAACGTGACAGCTAACGTTCTTCGTTACAAATGAGCAATGAAATGACTCAGACAAATGAATAACAATATAGAAACCTTAGAAATGGAGTAAATAGATTAAAATATAAAAATACATTTAAAAAATTAGAAGAATCACATTATTCCTCTGCGAAAAGATCGTTATATATTTTTACACTTTTTATTATTTACAAGTCAAAGCATCTTTAGCTCTAAATAAAATGAGAGGGCCGCGTCAGTTTGTTTATGTCACGTGCTGACCCGCCGCAGGTGAAAGGTCATCATGTGACGTGACCTCTGTTATGCTAATGTGCAGCTGTGAGCCAGGACGCTGCAGACACACAGCGGAAATGTATAGATGGTGAGTTAAGTGATTATCACGTTGTATTTATATTGTTTGTGTGACGCAGCACAACTTCAAATCGTGCATTATGCAACATAATATCAATCCTGATTCTTCTGATGAATAATTCGGACCATAGACTGTATAAAATACTGTGGTATAGCTCACCACACAGCAAGTGGTGTTATTTGTCCAATGTTTACATGAAAAACTCTCCGACAGTTTCCAGTGAATTAGCTGCAGTGCTAGCAGTTAGAGGCAGCTAACGGCTACTGATTGACAGCTACGGCACCTGTCACTCAAAGCGGGGACCTGCTTCATGCAAGATTTCCTAAACTTAAACGAGTGAGATATAAAATAACTCACCCCCCTCAGAGTTGTCATGGAAGGGGAAATCAGCTTTTGAGAATAGAGGCACCTTTTGAACCAGGCTGTAAACATGTTTATTTCTACTGTGAAATTAGACATTTTATACTGAGAGTCAATCTAACTTGCTCCCTTCTGGAGCCTGTCTCAAGCGGCGAGTCGAGGAATTGCAGTTTTTAGTACTCCTGCAGCAACATGGTCTCACAGAAATCCGTGAAATAGCCACGGATTTCGCTTAACTCAAAATCCGTGGAATAGCCACGGAATCGCTCAAATTTCCGTGAAACTGACACGGATTTCGCTACAATGCAAGTTAAAGACAGTCATATCCCGTGGCTATTGGTTTGTTCCAAGTCACGTGACTTTCAAGGTTCCGGCGGTCAGAACAAAAAACATGGCGGACAGTTCTCTCATTTTTAGTGAAAAAAATAATATTTTAACTTTGTTTCTGCATAAAAATGGATTTTGATCACATTTATAGCGAGAAATATATGTTTTATTTTCTAAATATTCACTCAGTGAATGTACATAATCACTTTGTGGTGAAGATCTCGCCAGAAAAATGTGACTGTCATTAACTTGCATTGTTATTGCAAGTTAATTCCACGGATTTTGAGTTAAGCGAAATCCGTGGCTATTTCACGGATTGATGTTATTATGTGCTCCGTTCGCCTGAACACTGAAGCTGTTGCGTTGCTTCTGATGTTACAGTGAGCAGGGACAGAGTCTGCCGAACTCTGATCATGTGTTCAATAAATGCATTGATATTTATTGATGTGGACTGAACTTGAAATCTTCATATGCTTATTGTTTTCAGTCTTTTAGTATTCAGTACTGATCTGTACCTCTGAGCTCTATAGATCTGTATACACTGACTGGCCACTTTATGAGCTAGCAAGGTGTAGGCCTACCTAATAAAGTGGCCGGTGTGGTATTCTGCTGCTGCAGCCCATCTGCTTCAAGGTTGGACGTGTTGTGCGTTCAGAGATGCATGCATTGGTTGTCATGAGTGTTTTTTTAGTTTAGTAACTGCTGCCTTTCTATCATGTTGAACCAGTTTGGCCATTCTCTGACCTCTTCCTTCGGACCATTCTCTGTAAACCCTAGAGATGTTTGTGTTTGAAAATCCCAGTAGATCAGCAGTTTGTAAAATACTCAGACCAGCCATCTGGCACCAACAACCATGTCACGATCAAAGTCACTAAAATCACATTGCTTCCACATTCTGATGCTCGCTTTGAACTCCAGGTCGTCCTCACCATGTCTACATTTGAATGCTCAGAAGGTTTATTTATTTTTACATGTCTTTTGCTTTATTTACATTTGACCAAGGAGAATGGAGTCTACTATATCTAAGATCAGATTTTTAATTTGAGGATAAATTAGTATCAGTCTTTCTTTTTTTTAACCAGTTTCTTGTTTACTGAGTTAAGTTTAGAGTCTGTTGATCTGGTGCAGGGGGGTAAAAGTGTCACATTTGTATGTGCCTCCATATGTACCAATCCAAGATGATATCAAACTTAATATTTTGGGATATCCTATATTTGGAGCATCTTCTATGCTACAAGACAACAGAGCAGAACAGGATGTGCTGGTATTAAGTGGAGATAAAGCAATACATGCTTTGTTATCCAGAATACTAACATATCATGGCATGTTTACTTTAATTACTTCAATTATGATTGATGTTGATTTGACTTGAATTGGAAATTATTAATTTATAATAATAATAATAATAATAATATTTTTATTATTATTATTATGACTATGAGTTTTTACTCACTACTTACTCCTTGGGTCCTCAGCCAGTTGTGAATTTGAATGGATCAACTGTTGTTGAGAAAATTGAAGGAAAGACATGGCAGACAGGCAGAGACACTGTTAAATTCTATATTTTTAAATTTGCCTTTTTTTGAAACTTTAAAAATCTGCAGAAAGCAAAATATGGGGCAGCCATGCCACATGCCCACTAATGTTGTAAAAGAGCTAAAAATCTGCAGATTGCATCAAATTAAACTTCATTTTCTTCACTACTGTTGGAGAGTAAAACAACACACTGCAGCCCAGCCAGTTCTCCCTCCTCCGGTCTCTTGCAGTCACGGCTCTCACAGTCTCCAGCAGAAGACAGCCAGGGCCTTCAGCGTCTGTAGTCCCGGCCAACCACGACAGTGCTCACCATCTGCTGCCAGACTTGGCGTGTCACCTGTAACATCTGCTGCTAGAGCTCTTTATGGGTGACCCCCAGCTAAAGAGGGTGTCACCTCTGCCCGGTCGTGTCCCCCCCGTTGTGTCGGACCCCCGCTGCAAGAAGCCTTGGTGAACATGCACTTACAGGTAACTCAGCCGTTGAGTCACCTCGACCTGACTCAGGATTAGGCCTCATCTCAGCGTGTCACTCTGCCAGAACTTTGACTTTCTGACTCTTCTAGTATGAGTAACACAAAACTATGTAACGGGTAAAAGACACTTTCTGCCCAGCACCGTGTTTAGACTCTACGGTCCTGCTGCGGGTTGAGGACATTGATCATTTACAGTGTTTGCAATGCAATTTTGGCGCTAGCAAAGTCAAACAAGTGTGACAAATTAGACAGGCACACATGGAACCATATACTGACTGTCAATGGGCATAGCAAGAAAGCCATGAAACCTAAATGGATGGAACAGTCGTGATTTGCAGAAACGGAACTTTGTGTGCTTTTTGCCACGACAGGCGGAGGCACGACAGCTTCTTTGTTTGCCAGTGTGGTCACAAGATGGTTTACAAGAGAAGCACATCCACCACTAATGGAATGAATAAAATGATTTATTTAGTATGTGCTTCCAGGATATTTGATATGCTTGGCTACATTTAGCCCATAGCCTCATCATAATGAAACAGCAAGCAGTCAGAGTTGCAGAAGAGGCATCTTACTGGAAGAGGAGAGAAAACTGTGCCCGAGGCTCTGTTAAATGATGCTCCTCGTCTACAGTCACACCCTCATTTCTCTTCTTGTCAATACAATTCTCATCGTCAGAGACGGGTGAAATGCATTTAAAAAAAAGAAACGTGCCTGATTACAAATTACAATTATGCTATTAACAAAATGCCCCCAAATAAATAACAGTCATTCATAGATAGCATACTGCCTATTCATATTCATTCTTATTAGATTCCAGTGCCCCTTTAGTTAAAAAAGCTCAGATCCAGCTAATTCAATGACCTGTGAAATTCCTGGAGGATGATGTAGTTCTTAAACTACACGGTATAATGTCTTCTTAATGTCAGCTATATTCAAGTATTACATAAATCATGTTATGCAGACATTTTGTGCTCTGTAGTGAATACTAAATTCATTTCTCAGTATTAAAAAAAACAATGTTACAAAAGAAAGCTACAGCAGAATTCCCCACTGTCATCTTTTCAGCTGCTGTCTGCTTATTTACTGGTTGACAGAATTGTTTCCAAAGACTTTCGGACATTCGTTTTTATGACTCTAGTTCCCTTGACTCTCTTCAATCTTTGATGCTATTGACCTTTTTTTTCTTTCTTTTTTTTTAAACAGAAGAAGCTGCAGGGGAAATTATTCTGAATTCAACTGTTCTCCTTTTTCTGTTGGTCTAGACAGCTCAGTGTCTTTACTGGCTTAAATTAGCCAACAGTGTGCCTCAGGGATCCATCTTTGCTCTTATCTCGGTATGTAGCTTTAATTGGCCAAATAATTCCCAAAAGCACATCAGTATCTAACCATAAAATTTAAAGACTTTAAAAGTTTGGACTTCTTTAAAGACTGTAAGAAAGTAAATTTACAACAATCCACATACAGTCACTGAACGTCTTCCTTTCAAATCTGGATGTTTGTGAGAAATAGAGAGCTGCATGTTCCAAAAAATATGTTACAAACACAACATTTCACGCATTCACACATGGCGCCTGCTCAGCACAGTAGTATAAAAATGCAGCTTGAAGGCTTATAACACAGAAAAATTTTAGAAAATCACATTTTTCCTGACCTCTGAATCCCTGTTGTGTTTAGCCCTGGCCAACATGGCCGACCTTGCATCGACATCAGCACCACAGGGAAAGCACTCGTCTGGTCCAAGGTCAAAGCGGAGAACAATCAGCGGCCTTTGCCACCATGACACAGGGTTTCAAATGATCTGACTGGCAACCTCAGGCTGTCACACACTTTAGTTTTATCGTCTGCTTGTTCATGTCTTACACTGGATTTTCCTCGCATCGTAAATCTCAACTTCTCTAAGACTAGACTGAGTCAATTTACTCTTATCTCAAACTGAAAAATGAATCAGAAGTGCATGACACTGTCCATTTTCTGCAAAAAAAAAAAAATCAATAAGGCATTTGATATATAGAGCATTGCGTTAGTTCAAGCCGAGCCACTGCATTATATTCATATACAGTTGGTGTGCAGGGCAGGCTCCGTGGCCTGACCTTGTACATTCTGCTGATACTCTATGCCGATATTTCATGCTGCTGCAGCAAGAGGTTACAAAAACCAGGCTGTCCTTGTGTCACGTATGATTTCCTACAAAAATAATGCACTGGAATTCGTAGGTAGGCCATGAAATGTTCAGTGAGGAAGCAATGTAATGTTAAAGGCCATAAAGGTCAGCTGTGAGGTGGAACAAACCTCACAGACTCGTGTTTGTGTCCCATTGTTGGAAGTCCTGTTCGGAAGTAGAGTTTATTATACCGAACCCTGTTCTTTATAGTTTGGATTATAGAAAGTTATCATAAATATGACTGGTTGGGGTTACAGTAATAAGGAAACACCAATTTGCTTCTGATGAAGTACTTGCATTTAACTGCATTGGTGTTGTTTAAATGAAAATGTCATGTTGCAGCTGAAATAATGACTTTGGTTTTTCTTATATAGGCATTCACATTTTGGCATTCATATTTTATATCATATTTGGGATTTTGGAACTTGTGCAGCTGCTCTACAGCCAAACATATTATTAGATTGGCTAACTTCAGGGAGCTGAGAGGGCTTTGTTTGCATGATACACTGGGGCTGCACCTAACAATCATTTTCATTTTTGATTTGCAGATTCTTTTCTAGATAAACCGATCAATTTTTCCGTCTATCAAATGACATACAATATTGTAAAAATGTCCATCCCAGCCTTCAAAGTTCAAGGCTTATGTCTTGAAATGTCTTGTATCATATAAAACAGAGAAAAGCAGGACATCTCAAGCCTGGAAATGGTATTTTCTGCCATTTTTACATGAAAAATAATGGATTAGAATAGAATAGGTGAGTGATCATACATGCCAGCAGTGATACTACTGTCTCCAATGGATCAATACATTTATAATATCTTGCTCAATATATATTTTATCAATAAATATTTTACTAGCATTCAAATAGATCTTTAGCATGCCTGTTGAACAGATGAATTTCACAAAGAATACATGGTTGCAACAGCTTTATTGTTTTGGGTGTCTTACCAGCTTCCAGCTATTAAATATTAAACAGTACATTCCTCATTCCTGCTTGGATTCTTTGAATGTTCCCTTCTTGAGCAGAACATTCTCTGCCAAATCTGTTTTCATTAAATGCTCAATTCCCTGACTTATCTATGACAGAAAAGTTTCCGTCAAACTGATAATGTTAATCTATTGTACTTAGATCCCTCTGAAATATTTGTCATTGTTATAAAATCATCCCTTGTTGCTATTTCTGGTATATTTGACAGTCATAATTTAATAGAATTTTCCTTTTAATGTGCCTTCTGTCTTTCCTTTAAATAAATTCAATAACCATAAAAATCTGGCTTCTTTCTGGTGGTAGTGGTAGGAACAGCACTGTGAGCACTATTAAAATTGCAGACTGCATTGCTCTTCTAATAACACTGGGCACAGCTCTACCTGTCTGTCCTCAGGGATCCACCTGGCACTGCCTCATCAATAACTTGGCTTACAGGCAGAGTCTGCTCACTGACTACAAAACACAACGAAAACAAATTAAATTCTTAATGAGCACAACCTATCACTAATGACTGTGCAAAGTCAGTATAATGCTGCACAACACTTATATCAGCAAATTTAAACTATACAGCACTTAAAATTGTATAATTTATGTAAAAGTTGCGAATGATGACTTTTAATGATTGACAGAACAACAGTCAGGTATTCATCAGGTTAATTCAAGGTGAGATGTCTGGAATAACAAAATAATAACTAAGACAAAAACAAAAACAAAACTGAGTGGAAGCAGTGCATTATGTTCTATATTACAATGCCTTGGAGTGCATTATCACATCTATACCACACCCAATAGCTAAAGAAGGCTTTGTTCAATTGCATAATTTTTTTGTCTCTGTATTGCCTTTAGATTTGATATGATATTTTTTCATTGATATCACAACAAAAGCCCAATATTTTTTCACAACCATGGTTTAAATGCTATTTACCACAGCTTACTACTAGATATTTATTGTCTAATTTATAGCTAGTGTTTACACATTTGAATTTAGTGCCCAAATACCTGAAAGTTTTGTTTAATTGATGCATTGAATAGCATGTATTAAACATCCTGTTAAATGCAACATAACTCCTGTAAAAGAGGCATTTTACATTGTTTTTGTACGGATTAAACAAACGAGATACAACATGGTAATTGGGGAGCTTCAGAGGCACAGTTTGGGGGATTTACTTTTACCTTTAGGGTAAACCAGGTAACTCCATTTCCAGTCTTCAGCCCTTTTCATACTGCGATTATGTAAAAGTGCCGCAAAAGTGCCATAACGAGCTCTGCCGTCATTTCGCCTTCGGACTTCAAACTGATTCTGCAACGGTGTAATATTGTCGTCCATTCACATTGCAATCTGACATTGCAGAATGAATTAGGAGTAGACGTAGTGCTGTGTAACAGAGCAGCGGCAGTACATGTACAATAAGCTATGAGCATGTACGTATAATAAGCAACGGCAGCAGCAAGCACATTCAAAACAATAATGCCGGAATAACTGCCCATCATGCTGTTTCTCGCTGCAGAGATTCTACAGACTGATATGGTAAATGGACCTGCACTTATATAACGCTTTTCTCGTCGCTTTGCGACCACTCAAAGCTCTTTACACTATAGACCAGGGGTGGGCAATTAATGTCCCCAAGGGGCCTCATGACCAATACCACGAAGGTTGCAGGGGCCGGACCAAAACTTTGAACTAAATTCTGCCCAATATTAATTTAATCGCTTTATAAAATATAGTAAATGATCAGGTTTTGAGCTGCTACTGATAAGAATACATGTTATGATAAGACTGTTAATGTGGAGTAAATCAAGTATAGCAGTAAAAAGTAGTAAATACTCCAATCACTATATCACTATTCCATTTATTTTAAACACAACTGTAAATGACCTTTAGCAAGGTTCCTATAAGTGTTTTTGTGTTCTATAGCTTGTTTTTCATGTTTGTACATTTTGTAGGTGTTTTACAATGTTGTGGTGCTTTTATTTTGAAATGGTGCCGCCCAGTGTGAAACAGGTGCTTTAATTTTGAAAGGTAGTGACAGGAAATAACCGGTAGAACGGTTAAATGAAAAACAAACGGAAAATAATAACGAGTGCATCGTAATTCATATAAAGTTGATATAAAGCATCAAAAGGCTTCTATAGTGGCTGGCTGACAGGACACAAGGTTTGTTAAAGTTTATTTTCTTCTGTCATATATATTAGTGGCTATATTTGTTGTCTTAACTATAGTAAAAAGTGCTTTTTAGCTCTAGTGCTAATGATAATGTTTGCTATTTTTTTCAAAATAAAAGCACTGCGGTTATATTTATTTCTAATTTCTGGGTAACCTCACCCGGGCCGGACAAGGACAGCCAACGGGCCGGAAGTGGCCCGCGGGCCGTCCAGTGCCCAGGTCTGCTATAGACTGATTCACCCATTCACACACACATTCATACTGGTGGCAGAGGCTACCCTAAACGGTGCCACCATTGGGAATTCATTCTCACACCGATGAACGCAGCATCGTGAGCAATTTGGTGTTCAGTATCTTGCCCAAGGATACTTCGACATGTAGGCTGCCATGGTCAGGGATCGAACCACCAACCCTCCGATCAGTGGGCAACCCGCTCTACCAACTAAGCCACAGCCGCCCCATAAGCAAAGTTGTTCTGCATTTTGCTGAATGATTTGATCACTGTCGGACTCAAGTGAGAGGCATGTTTCCGATGTTCCACTTCCTTTCTTATTACCCACAAATAACGTACGTTACACATATTTTTTGTCTTGATGGCTCTGCCGGTTCACATAGATCCCTCCTTGATAGACAGGAAGTCTCTTTTCGTCCTTTCAAAATAAAATTGTCCGTTATCACAACAGGCAACTCTCACAGGGCTCCAGTTCACTGTACCAGTACTTCAGTGAACTGAATGGCGGACGCAGTACGTTCTTTTAACTCACTGAGTGAGACAGAGAGCGAATCAGGAATCTCGTCCAACGGTACTAGTACCTTCAGTACATGAATTGAAACACTGACTGAGTTGCGACAGGAAGTGGCAGTTAATTTGAGAGGGCGAGAAGAAGCTCTGGGGCACCTATTGCTGGTTGCAAACCGCAGGTAAAACACAAAATAAGAAAAATAAAAAGAAGTCTGGAGTGAGGGGCGGACTTTAGCAACTCTGTGCACACACGGACAGAGTTGAGAAAAGAACTAAACTTTTCAGGAACAAAACTTTTCAGGAAGGGATTCAGTACCTTTCGTTCTGCCAAGTAATTTGTTCTTTAGAACGAATCATTCAAGAACGAGACATCACTATTGGACTTTCAAATTTAATAGAGTAAATATTGCAGCTTGAAATGGCAGTCTGACAGGGGCTTCTGTGTTATGCTAAGCTAACTGGCTGCAGGCTCCCCCATCATATTTGCTGTAAAGATGTGGTAATCTACTCATCCACTCACTGCAAGAAAGCAAAAATCATCTAATTTAGCTTTTTATTTTTCCAAAATGTCAAACTATCTTAATAAGCCAAAGATGAAATCAATACCTCAGTCTGCATCATCCATCATTTGGTGTAACTTATGCTCTTAGAGTGAGGTGCCGGAGCTTTTGATGGGAGGTCTTTATACAGATGTCCCTTATACTCATAATGTTTTCCTTCCTTCTGAGGGCATAGAAATGATCTGCCCTCTACAGAAATGGTGACAGCCTTGACATGAGGCATAATCACAGTTGTTGATGCACGTGCTCTTGCAATTCTTCTGTTCATTAGAATAAAAAAACAGAATATACATCAACTTGACACAAACAGAAGTCCAACAGTCTGGCATAATTAATCACACCCCGACACAATCTACATCTAATGAGCTATCCAGATTGTAAACAGTTTATCATAAAATGCGTTTGAGGTCTGCACATGCACACTACATGTGGAATATTTCTGTGATTATATTGAAGACGAAGAGCAGTAAGAGAGAGGCTTTTCACCAACAATGTCAGGAATAAATAAAGTGTGTGTGTGTGTGTGGGGGGGGGGGGGGGGGGGGGGGGGCACGCATCTCTCTTCTTTCTTTCAAGCTTCTTCTGGTAATTAATGTCTGTATGTAGTGTATACAGTGTGAAAGATAACGAATGTATGTAGCATGAAAACATGGCAATAATGTAAAACAAACAAACAGCAGAAATGTGTTTTAAATTCTCATAGCCAAATAAAATGGTGAAGACGGTTCAAAGTTATATTCTGTTATTGAACGTTTCTGTCCACGTTTTGAAGAAATATGTTTGTTGTTGGTCTGCTGGACTGATGAGCAGGCGAGATGGATGCATTCATGTGCTGTGTGATGACATTGTACAAGTGTTTACTGCAGGATGGTGTCCTGGCATGGTACATTCTTCAGGGGACACAAATCAAGCCTCCATTGTAAGCTCGTCAGTCATCGCTGTGTTTTGGCAAACCACTCGGCTCTCACAGTTGGACGCTGGCAATACTACTTCTGCTGTGTCAAAATAATGACAGGACTCTGCAACATTTTAGTCTCATTATGAAGATTTTTGGTCCTCTTTCAGGAATCTGAAAGTGGAGAACATAATTTGAGAATATTTATGAAAAATGTTTTTCATGCAGCAATTTCAATATTTAAGATGACAATAAATGGAAATCTGAAAATGCCAAGTGCATCATACTATTCTTAAAAATGCTCATTAATTATCCTTAGAGCAGATCCCAGCTGACATTGGGCGAGAGGCAGGGTACACCCTGGACCGATACATAGAGACAGACAACCATTCACTCTCTCATTCACTCCTACGGGCAATTTAGCGTTACCAGTTAACCCTAAGCTGCATGTTTTTAGACTGTGGGACAAAGACAGAGGACCAGGAGTGAACCCACAGTGTGAAACATAAACTGATTCTATCAGGCAAACTGGAAAAGGAAATTTAAATTCTGGGAGCACAGACCTCAACTATGACCATGCCATGTCTTACGATGTAAACATAATCAATGCATCCACACTGTCATTCAGATCAAAATCAAAATCAAATGACTTCTTCTTTGGCCCATGCTACAACCTTCCACCAAGTTTCATGAAAATTAGGCCGTTAGTTTTTCCATAATCCACCTGACAAACAAACAGAAATAGAAAGTAAGAATAAATGGTATAATAATAGCCATTTTTCCAATATTGCGCCGAATGTGGGCAAAGTTGTGTGTTTGCCAAGGCCCGTTTCGTTTCCATTGGCAGGTCCAGTCTTGGAGGGCCATGTTGGTGCCAGTTTTCATGACCTGCTGATTGACCATGGCCAAGCAGTGCTAACTGTGGCCTGAGGCAGAGTCAAGGGTCAAGGGTTACCTGGCTGTGGGAGGTGAGATGGGTGCAGCTAATTTAAGTAGAGATGTTAATGCAAACCTGTTTTAATAACTCAAGAATATTGGAAAAACAAACACAGACAGTATTGGTCATATGAGGACATTAAGGCTCTGCTCACGATGCAGGCAAAGGATAAATAAATCAGGAGTTTAAAAAATTGTCTTAAGGCAGAGAAGCATTACGTGGGAAAATCAATTTACATGGAGTTTAAATCAAAACCAAATTATGTTAAATCATGTTCACAGAATAAGTGTCTGTGAATGTCTGTAATGAGTATGAAATCATACATTATCTTGTAGAAGGAGTAGGTGTTTAACAGTAAAATTGGCTCTGTTAAATTTAACTACTACAATGTTAACTAAAGTGGCAGTACTCAGTAATCCAGGGGGGTTCTTCTTTTGCCCGTGCTTCACCTTTACACCAAATTTCATGAAAATCATGCCAGTAGTTTGTCCATAATCCTAAACCAGACATGGGCATTAGAGGGGCCCGTGGGCCACATCCGGCCTGTTGGCTGTCCCTGTCCAGCCCACGTGAGGTCACCCGTAAATTAGATATAGAACCACAGTGCTTTTATTTATAAGTTGATTTGCGTATGTGC
Organism: Centropristis striata; assembly: GCF_030273125.1. Classification (NCBI taxonomy): domain Eukaryota; kingdom Metazoa; phylum Chordata; class Actinopteri; order Perciformes; family Serranidae; genus Centropristis; species Centropristis striata. The sequence goes on along the minus strand of NC_081529.1, from coordinate 26,122,514 downwards.
ATGCATGCATACACACCTGCACAGAAATGCTCTCCACAAAACCCCCTTGAGTTACCTTGTTACATGGTCAAAAACACTTTTAGCATTAAGTTAATAAATTACTGGTTTGCTGAATAACATACATGTTCTATATTATTTTTGTGGTTTGAATGTGTGTTTTGTTTAAAATAAATGGAAAGGTGATATAATGATTGGAACATTTACTTTTTTTACTGCTATATTTGACTTACTCCACACAGCTAAATACCATATAATATACTGCATTTTATAAAGCGAAGAAATGCATATTGAGCAGAATTAACTTCAGAGTATTGGTCTGGCCCTCCGCAAACTTTACAGTATCTCATATGGCCCAGTAAACGAAAACCATACAAACCTCTAGCCTGGCTAACACCGGATCAAATCTCATTGGAGATTAGGTCTGGACACCTGCTGTTTATTTCTCCGTAGAGGAGGTGTGGTTTACGATCCTCCAGAGCCGTTTATTGGGCGCTTAGAATGTCTATCAAAGCGTCTGTAGGTAGCTCTTAGCCAATCAGATCAGTTATACCAGATGACGTATGTAGAGCGACAGAAATGGATGTTTGTTGTGTGTGTGTCTGTGAGAGAGTGTTGTTTGCTGCGTTGCTTCTCCAGTTCTCGCTTTCTGCAAGATTATTTATTTTCACGCTTTATTCCCCCTCATGTCATTCTGCCACACACATCCACTGATTTTATGGGCAACAAACAAGCTGCTGCGGGTCTCTGGGGGCTCCGCTGTCCCCCGATTCGGAGCGAGATCACTGGCGGTGACCGACGGTCTCGCAAGCTATTAGCGCCGGTGCGGCACTAATAGCCCCGCTACCGGTGATCTCGCTACCAGGCGGGGGACAGCGGAGCCGCCGAGAGACCTTTCGCCTTTCAACTTTCGCTCTAAACTGTTTAAAACACCATCTACAGCTAAAGAGAGTTTCGCGTCTGCAGCAGCCATGTTGGATCCGGAAAGCTTCCAAGTGCCGAGTAGTACGCGTCATCGTCTCACCGTCCCTCCCCGCTCTGTGATTGGATCCCTAAAACAGGGCTAAGAAACTCCCGTGGTTTCCAGACTGCCTGGAGGTTCGAAATTAAATTTGAGCCCGCAAGGCAGTCTGGGTATACCCAGGCAAACAAACCTCCCTAGTGGAGGTGACAAATCGTTCAATGACAAAGAAGCTTGTCTCAATCATTAAACATATATACATTTCAATCAAACTTGTTTTTATCTAACAAGACATTTTTTTCTGTCACATTCATAATGCTGTAATGATGTTGTAACTGACAGCTCAAGCTAACATGTCAGAGGGAGCACCAGAGTGAAATGGCAACTATAGTGCAAGGCAAACACCAACCTGGACTGCACAAATTAGACCATGCATGTGAAAAATGACCTGATTCCTGCAGTGCCTCAGACCAAATGGGCAGGATGGATAAAGAACACAGGAATCTAAATCAAACTCCCAACGTTTGCCAGCAAAATGTGCCAGGCACTGCAAAAAAATCCATAGTGTTAGATGCCTGCAATCTATACAGGCAAAGTTTTACTTGCATGTAACTGTGTCAAGGCAGGATCCAATAAGTAACATTACTCACCAGCTGCAGGGAACCATCCAAAGAGACTCCGTACATCTGTTTGTGAGGTTTTTTTCCTCTCAGAAAAATCAAAACAAAGTGATGCATTCTCCATCCAGAGCCATCAATCTGTCATCTCTATGAAACCTAAAATTACTACTAAGTGGCATCTGTCACACTGAAACTCCACACACCCGATCTTCCACTTCCACTACACTGATGAGCAAAGTGCTGATCACAGAGCGTCGCAAACACACAGTAACACTTTGAGCTGTCCTACCTTACAACAGCTGTTTTATAATTATGCAACACATTTATAAGACAAGAAGCAGACACACTCCTGAGTCATCAAGGTTGTTAGTTAAATATTTATACATCCCAATTTGGACAAGCACTCTCCCACACAATTTGTGACTGGCCAGCGTACGCTTTAAAACTCACTGGATTAGAAAAAATGAGTAGCTAATTAGGGTGCAGTAGTTGGCATAACTTGCACAGTCCCATTGATTTCTTCTTTGGGAATGGGAGTTTCTCAGCAGGAGTCAAACACACTGTCTGTGTATTAATTTGAAAACCATACAGCTCGAGGCCCGTGGGCATCAGCCCAGTCGGCCTGATTCAATTTCTGTGCTTGAAAATGGATAAGTGATACTCCAAGTGGCCAATTTATACACCTATCTGAAGCCCGGAGAGCCTGTGTGCTTATAAATCACTGGATGCATATAATTATGTACTGTGTGCTGAAAGGGATGCTCCCTCTTGGGATATTGAACACTTTACTTCACACTGCAGTTTACTGCACCACAACTTCTCTTTAACTCGCCTTATCATAGCTCTCTCCACTGCTGTTTTCTGCCCCCCCCCTGTCCGTCATGCTACTCAAAGGAAACCCATCTATGGTCAGTGACAGGAAATCCTCTTGGCACATAGGATGAGCTCATTTTAAACTTTACTGTCTTCTAAACAGCAGAGACAGAGCGCTCCATTCAAAGAAAGCCAGGCCTCGTCTGCCAAATGGTTGCTTTCCAACCACCTCCACCCCTCCAAAGAAGAATCAGTGACAATGGGGACACATCGGTTTGACGTCACTTTGTATCAAACTTCTAAATTTAAAAAGTCAACTTCTAACAATTATTTTCCCTCCTGAGGCTGCGAGATTACGCAGTTACTAAGTGTTGCCTAAATGCAATCAGCAGAAAGTGTTGAATTCCCACACCCACACCCTCACAAACACACACATTAACGCACGCATACTGTTTACACATGCGCTCACAGAAATACACATATTTTTAGCCATTCCCTGTTGTATCCTCACTTCCAACAGCGCTTTCAACTCCGAGAGTCGGTGAGTGGGAATAAGTGTTTCTTGGATGGATCCCACATTGATACAATAGAGCAGACAAAGTAGAATTAGCTGGGCTCACAGAGTGGAGAGCCAAAAGTGAAGCTGTCACCAAGGCTTGGACATAGTAGAATTTGTATAGAAGTTGATTCTGATTATTAGACTAGATTTACTGTCCATGTTGGCTCAAAAGTTGGGTTCTCAAGTCCATTCTTGACTGTACAAACAGCAGGTGACAGAAAAACATCATCTCAATGTTTAAAACTCAACTTCTCAGTCCTTAGAAACATACTGAAAATGGAGCACTTCCTTGACAGCTGAGCAAACTCCACCTGCAAAAAAACAAAATCATCTATAATGATCGAAAGAGACCAGAGAAGCTTTAAAATGGACAAAATTATTATTTGAATTACTTTAAACTAGAAGAATTTGAACTCCAGTAAATCTACCTGAATTAAACATGTAGTTTAGTTTTCTTAAGCTAACTATAAAAAGTAGTTCCAATTGCTTATAAGTCCTTTTCACCTTCGCAAAACGTCCTTGGTGTAACAGTGGCGTGTAATGGACCCAAACGCTGAGACTCGGTAAAGGAAGTAGTTAACAAGGTTTATTGAAAATATTGGTGAGTAGTGGTTTGAGGAGGGTGCAATCTAGGCCTATCTACGGCTCTGAAGACAATCAGGCAGCTTGTAGAGCAGGGGTGGGCAATTTATTTTCCCAAGGAGCCACATGAGACACTGCGAAGGTTGCAGAGGGCGAGACCAAAACTGTAAACTAAATTCTGCTCGATATTTATTTAAATTGCTTTATAAAATCTAGTTAATTATCTGGTTTGAGCTGCTTCTGGTAGGAATACATGTTATAATATGACTATGTTAATGTCAAATATAGCAGTAAAAACTCCAATCACTATCACAGTAAACCTGCAATTTATTAACTTCATGCAACAAGTAATAAGTGTTTTTCACAAGGTAAAAAGGTAACTCTTTTTGTGGAACACATTTCTGCGCTGTGCCTTTTCATCCATGCATGTTGTATTGATCTCTATTTTCTGGGTAACCTCACGCGGGCCGGACAGGGACAGATGTGGCCCCCGGGCCGCCTGATGCCCAGGTCTGTTGTAGAGGGAAGAGGAGGGGTATATAAGCTTCAGTTGATTGTAGTCAATGATCCACAGATGTGGTGTCCGCCTCATGCTTCGAACTCTGGAGGAAGTGCCCAAAACCCAAACCTACAAAATAAAAGCGACCAACAATCTGGAACAAAAACCAGAAAGTAGAATATACCCCCTAAGCTCAAAAACAAGTACAAACCGTGATACTTGGAAGTTGTTGAACCCAGTTCCATCGGCCGCTCATCCAGCTCCGGTTCTGGCACGACACTGGCTTTTTTTTTTTATGAGCATGGTTACTGATACACAAAAATAAATTACATAAATTACACTAACTTTTATTTTTGTTACATTATTTTTAAGATGGCAATGGAGGTAGTAATTGAATCAGTTTATGGCCAAACACCGTGTAAATTGGGTAACACCTACTACTGCAGCAAGCCTAATATACATGTAATGTTCAGTGGAAAAGAAATATCAATGTTCCTTTTGAACTCTGGCCTATTTACACAATTTATTATCCATCAAACAGATTATTCTATAATTATATTTCACAGTGGTAAATATGAGTTACAGAAGTGCAAACATTTGATCACGGTTTTGGAAAAGGACCACTGAATTTAGCAAAATTATAAAACATACAGATAAGATATGTGGCACTTGGCTAACATAGCATGAGGACAAAGTGTACATTAGAGTATTCACACCACTCTGCTGCCTGCGCTCCTCTCTTAAAGATGGTTATCTACTGTAAATCAATAGGCTTCCTCACTATTGGCATGACTGGGAGCTGACTCAGCCTAATTACCCTCTGGTCTGACCTTTTAAATCACACGAATGAGAACAAATAAATAATGACCGGTTAAAGTACCGCTGTCTTAGCACTTTCGTCAAAATCGGCATGCACAAATGAATTGTAAATTTATGGAAATGCAACAAGCGTGAGAGGAGCGTCTTGCATTTTGGGTGACAAATTGAAAGCAGAGGAACACCCGAGAACTGTCTGCCTGAGTGCCAAGTCAGACAGTTAATCTCTACACTGTCCGGGGCCACTTAATTCCCTGAAATGTGGCACACATTCCCCTCTCCTTCCTATTCCCCATGTTCTTGTTTCCTTATCACTGTAATTTGGTGTGCACTGACAATGGGAAATTTGACAGAGCTATTGACAGTAACTATCCCACAGTGGGCTAATAACTCCAAGATTTCAGACAATGAGGGGAATATTAAAAAGGATTGTACGGTAGCCTGAATAGAAAAATCCAGTAATTACTGATAGTATGGTATATTACAGCACCAACACCCCAGGAACTTTTGTTTAACTTATCTTATATACTAATTTCTGAACTTATTTTAGAATCCAGTTAGGGGAAAGATGTAGGCATTTAAAATTATTTTTTTTTACCCAAGTTAGAGACTAGAAGCGTGAAAATTAGGGATGAAAGGTAAATTTAAAAAGCAGCCGTGATTAGCTCAGTTTAGATAACAAGCTAGCTAGCTGAATGCTATCTGTCTTTACGTCTCTCAGGACAAAAGCAAATGTATTTCCCAAAACGTAAAGCTGTTTATCAGCCTGACATTGCAATACCGTGACTCTGCTTTTACTCATGGTGTGTCGGATGACTTCCACCCAAACCTCAAGGCCTTCACATTTGCTCCTTTCAGTTGACAACTTGATCTAGTTGCGCTGAAGCAATGGATCTTAAGCTTGAAGATTTTTAACTCTGGACAGCAAACTCAATTTGCTGAAGACTACATTGATTTTTTTCCCCTCCTGTTGCTGGGAAATGATTAACAACGTAGATTGCCACAGAACCACACTGCACACAAACTAGGGTAGACAAATTGTGCAACTTTTCAGACACCAGGGAGCTTTACTTTACATGGTAATTTATGCAAATATACAGAACATCACGCATGCAACTCTACTTTTTTTTAATATTGTAGTTGTTAAATGGTCACTTTCAAGGTTAACCAAGGACTACAGCAGTTGAAGGTAGAGTACCGTGACTTTTTTTTAGAGTCACAACTTTTCAGAGTTAGTGAGCCAAATGCAAAGCGTAGCTGTAACGAATCTGAAGTTTGACAGCTTTATTAAGTGATCCTGGGATTTTTCTCTTGTGCTTGTTTGGACAAAACACGCTCTGCTTTAAAGCCGCTGCTACAATAAACATTGATCTGTGCGCTGGATGCGAACGCTAACAAAGACCACTCAAAGGCTCCTGTATTGTGGAGAAAATCTTCGAGGATATTTGACTCATAGAGGACTAACAAGGTTTTGCACTCTCAGAGGGCTTTAACAATCCAGCAGGCTCCTCCATTTAGACGTTTGAATTTACTGAACAGTTATGTGATTATTTGAGAGACTAATAAGAAAACACAAGCAGCACTCAAATTCCATTTTTGCACTTTTCAACACAAGCTGAAAGAGAAACATTCTCAGTTTACTTTGGTTGAAAAGCATAAAATGTTTTAGTGGAAATAATCCTGCTGTCACAAAAACTAGTAAGCACCTGCCTTTGGATGATGAACCTTGAATTTAGAGAGCTGAGATTATATGCTATTAACACTGTGTGCCTTGCCACATAGTTTGAAATAATTACAGTTTTCCATCTTTGTTTCTGCACTATCATTAAACTGTTCCCCACTAAGAAGAGACACTTCACTGAATCTATTATTTAATTCAACACACATGTACAGTGCTGTGTGATTCACATGTGATATTTAAATTGTGTTTGACATATGCAGTCATAATATATCACTCACAGGGAATTTTTTTTCTCACTTTTTTCGTTACATTAACTTGCTGACAATACTTTGGTACACAATGCATTCTCATACAAAGGGTTACATGACATCTTAGGAAATATGACCATGACCATTATATATCTATATCTATATCTGTGTGTGTGTGTGTGTGTGTGTGTCTGTGTGTGTGTGTGTGTGTGTGTGTGTGTGTGTGTGTGTATGTGTGTGTGTGTGTGTGTGTGTGTGTGTCTAGGGCATATCTTGTGGACCGTAAGTCAGACTGACCTAAGATTTTGTATGTGGCTTGCGCATGGCAGGAAGGTGTGCAGATTTTGATGAAGATTTTTGAATTCATTTTTTCAAAATATCATCATTATCTACATAGGACGCGTTGCGACATTGTACTGTTTCTGATCAGACGCCTTTTAGGGGAGCTCCGCCCCATTGTGTGATAGGCCTACACCTGGTCAGTAACACAATTCACTCTGGATTTACACACCTGACTCATCTCATCTGTAGGTTTATTTAGCCTACCTATCTTTAGGAGTTTTAAAGTGCGCTACAAGGTTCGATTTTCCAATAATATTCAAATAGTTTCCAGTGAATTTCAATGTTTAATGTGTATGTGCTGGATGGTGTGGTACCTTATGAAAAGTAAGAGTTTTATGGAGTTGCAGACGTTGTAGTGGTCTGCATGTAATGTGCAAATTCTGTTATTCGCTATTAGCATGCTAAGCGCAGATTTAGCTTTATTTGCTTCTTATTTTGCATTAGTATTTCTGTGTCTCTTTAAATTTCAATGTACATCCATGTATTACCCAATATACACTTTGTGTATTAACACTACGCAAGAGTATTACACCTCATTGTACATCCCACTTTCACACACAACCTTATTTGGCCATAATTGAAAAATCTACTTAATCTCCCACTATACGAATACATACTTCCTACTGGCACTACACTAGTAATTTTTAATAATGGTTAATATTGTGAAATAGAACAACTTGGATAGATCTAGACACAGAAACTACTTGTTTAACTTGAGAAAAAAGATAATGGTTTGGTTTAATAATTACTTTTGTAGATTACATACATGGCATAGAATGTGACATAGTTTTGTATTGACATTTCTGAAGTGACTGAAGTGACTTTTGTCACTTTTGCACCGTTTCATAGGGGACACAAAGTGCAGTTTCCTGGGGGAGAGTGCTGTGTTTTTTGACCCAGCCAATTCATCCACCACAACCTGCTTATACTGCTGTAGATAAACAGTACTTAACAAATGTATCGGACCAACTGTTTATACCACAGCTGTCCTAAATTAACAGCATTAGTAATTACCAAAATCATTTTTTATGTTTCTGTCATGGTTAATACAGCAGTGTGTAGAAGCTCTTTAACCGAAATGATATTTTTAATACTAAAATATAATTATTATTATTGTTATCCATGAATTTTCGCATTTACTGTTTGACAAAAAAACTGTAAAAAAATAGTAAAGCATATTTTTATTTCTTGATTAAGATGTAGAAATATAGTTATTTACTAGCATTCCTGAACAGAAAAATGAGTTTTAGTGGTTAAATGTTATGCTTGTTATGGATGTTATAAAGCCTACTGCTCAAATTTGGGTGTAAAAATGTAAATTCAGTTTCTTATTTTCCAAATAAATAACAATAACATTTTAGTTTTAAACAAACTTTTAAAATGTTTCTAAATATTTATGTTTTCTTGTTTCTATGACAGATGTTCTAATGAATATGTAAAATAATATTCCTTTTGACTTGTAGTTTACTTGATAATTTTTTACTGAACAAAAAGATCCAAGTCCTTTTTCTGGTCACTCTGCATTGTGAAAATAATCTGAATTAAAATTGACTTGGGCAGTTACTCCAGCTTTTGTGAACATTGTCCTAATTATTTACTTCAACCTGCTGTTAAGGAGCGACCCTGAGTTATAGCGAGTGGCTCCCAGAGCTGAAGACGGTGTTTGCTGACTGTCATGCTGCGGTGACAAAATGAGCAGGGGCTCTCATCTGCCCTGTGGGTCATTAATAGCTCCCTAGGAAATGTTTCTGCCTAGTTCTCATTTATCCATTAATCCTCTTTAATTAATTCTCTTTCATTTACCTTGGTTAGAAGAAATCAATAGCACAGGTTTCACTTAATTTGACAAATGTTCTTTTGCTTTATCCCTCAGTGCTGTGTGTGTGTAGGTGTGTGTGTGCGTGTAGCATAAGTGATGTGGAGATTAGTCTGAAGCGACTCAATTGAGTCATCTGAGAAAAGTTGCAACCGAGGTATGAGCTATGTTTTTGAGGGTGAAGTAAATATTTTGGATGGAAATATTTTTTTAATATAAACTGCAGAAGCACTTTTGTGTGTTAGTGTGGTGGAGGAGGTGTCTGACACATCCCCCCCCCCCCCCCCCCCCCCCGTAACTTATTGTTTTTCACCACGGAGGGCCCTGATCCTTTGAGCTCTTTGTCTCCTCCCTAACATTTATACGCCTTTTTCTGAAGCTCAAAAGTCAGTCCCAAAGGTTTCAATTAGAAAAGTGTGGTGCATCTGAGTGTATTCGCTTTAATAGTAGAGAGTGATCTCCTGAGTGTTGTAGAAGGGTACTGCTGGAAGAGCTGCTCTGTCTCTAACTCGGGCTAATTGGGTTTCTTTCAGCTTCATCCAACAACAGTACATTGAAAAAATGATTTTTTTTTTATTATTGTGAGCTGAAAATCTTAGCCAAGTATACATTTCAATGTGTTTCTTCTGATCCACATACAGAAAACCCATTCCCCAATACCATAGCTTTACAGGTTGTTTTTTACACCATCATATTTATGCATTTGGTATTTTTGCAAGAAACAATTTCACATTATCCTTGTTTGCTGTTTGAATTTGATTATCCTGCAGGAATAGAGACACACATACACACACATACACTTGTTTGTCTACATGGTACAGCAAATAGTACATGTTTTTTTTACTGTTGTTTGTAAATATTATATAGACCTACCTCATTTAGTGGATGAGAAACTTGTATTGTATGGCCCGAGTAGGGGCCATCAGAACATGGGACTCCAGTGGTCTACTGGGACTGGACCACAGACGCGGTTTTACAATAGAGGCAAGGTAGGCAACTGCCTGGGGCCCCACCAACTTCCCCGAACTGCAGGGGCCCCCAGACCAGCTGCCCACTCTCCATTCAGCTGGGAATCGGGGCCCTCAGTGATCCCCAGCCATTGCGTTTTTAAATGTAAATTTGTATGTTTAAATCGGAAACAAAGACAACAAACTAAAATACAAAGAAATAAAGTATCCGTCTACACCCCCTCCCATTTCGTGTTATAATGGACTATTCCATCCAGGCCATGATCGCGAGAGTTCCAAAGTTATGTGACGGAAGTGGAGGGAAGTTTGGAAGACGTTACGTGAGCGGTGAAATTGATATCAACAGTTGGAAAATGAAGCGAAACTACCCAAGTGGTGCCACCAAAAGAAGGAAGCGGGAGGAGGCGAAATCAAAAAATGACACACTCCCGAAGTTGACAACATTTTTTAATGTTTCGACAACACCGCCGGTTGTCGAGGAGCAGCAGGAGGCAGCGGCTAATTCAGAAGGGGAGGAGGTAACCATAGTAACCGCGTCATGCTCGAGCTCTGACAGAAGAGATGTCAACAATGAGGAGGTGGTGAGTAGCAGTCCTGATTCTGTTGACCACCACGAAAGTGTTATTATCATTGGAGATGATCCGGCGTTGTGGCCCAACGTTTTCAGTGACTGTCAACGTAAACTGCAAACTAGTAACTAACTGTAAAAAATGTTTGTAGAAATTACAGTAAAACACTGTAAAATTGCATCTGAAATAGGTCGTAGACATTGTACATCACCCTAGTAGATACATTTAGTTACTGTAAATCAAAGAATAGTATAAAACTTTAAATTCTACAGCCATAAACTGTAGAAAAGAAAGTAAAGTTGTAAAGTTAATGGAGATATACCATGATGACACAATTATCCTAAAAGTAATGGGATTATTCAGTATAAAATTACAGTTTTTGCTGATATTTACATTTACATACGCTCACTGTATTTTTACGGTGAAGTTCTGGCAACCACAGCTGGTATTTTACCGTAATTTAAACAGATTTTTGTTTTTGCAGTGTATATAGCCTATATGTATACATATGTATAGTTGAAATGATCCCTATCTTGACAACAGTGAAACGCTGCTTACATAAATCTATCAATAATAATAATAATCAAATAATATATGTAAAATGTAAAAAACAATCTGAGTGGAGCCATTCTGCATGATGAGTACTTTTACTTTTGATACTTTAAGTACATTTTGATGTTGATACTTTTTTACTTTTACCTCAGTAAGTTTTGAATGCTGGACTTTTACTTGTAGTGGAGTAATTTCACAGTGTTGTATCAGTACTTTTACTTAAGTAAGAGATCTGAATACTTATTCCACCACTGTTAGTTACATTCCAACAGTGCGTAAACAGCGTCAGGTGAGTGTCACCATGGTGCTCACCTAGCAGCAGGATTTTAACCACGTTCATCATGGTATTTCTCCATTAACTTTACATCTTTACTTTCTTTTCTACAGTTTATGGCTGTAGAATTTAAAGTTTTATACTATTCTTTGATTTACAGTAACTAAATGTATCTACTAGGGTGATGTACAATGTTTACGACCTATTTCAGATGCAATTTTACAGTGTTTTACTGTAATTTCTACAAACATTTTTTACAGTGTGTGTGTGTATATATGCTGTAAATATATATATACAGCAAAAAAAGTCAACAGAATTAAATAACATAAAACTCTTTTTGTTAAAAGTAAGGATTTGAAGGGCCCCCTAGCTAAATTCGCCTTGGGCCCCCAAATTGCTAAATCTGCCACTGCTGGACCATAGACTGTACACAGTCAATGGACTGGACTGTGAGACTTTTGCCGCTCAGACCGCAGGTGTTTTGTTGCTCACCATGGATACCAAGCAACTATACATTGCGCATGCACAAATCGAGCAATATCGGGAAAATGTAAATTAGATTTATTTTTTCGTTTTGATTTTCTTGTTTATTATATTTCCCGCTTTGAGCTGAAAATAGGAAAACAAACACCAGTTTTCAACGTTTGGTGCATACAGAAAAACAGAAAACGGAAATATTGACTTGTTTTTCGTTTGCCACATTAAATGGAATAATTGAATGATCTGATGATACCGACGGAAATACGGGCCGAAATGCAGTCCAATAATGTGATGTTTGCAAACATAAAAAGTCAGTATAGAAAACTACATGTTGTAGGCTGCAGTAGCTGAGTAACGTACTAGGTTTGCAGCTGCAGATCTCACACACCTGATTCACTATTTGCAGATCATAACCCATTATTTTACAAAATGTGGCATTCTTAAAACAGTTCTTTGAGATTTAAGGTAATATGTTAAGGTTTAGTTATGATTACGTTAAGTTAAATTACAGCAAGGTCAAGATTAAGTAACTTAAACTTTAACTATAATGGTACTGGAGCGTTCACATGCTAGGGTGGTCCTATTTTCCAGGTTTGGAAGTCGTATAAGATTTACCAAAATCATTTTTTATGTTTTTGTAATGGTTAATACACCAGTATGTAGAAGCTCTAACCAAAATTATATTTTTGATAAATGATATAATATAATTATTATTTTTATCCATTCATTTTCAAATTTACTGTTTTACAAAAAAAACTGTAAAAAATAGTCAAGCACATTATTATTTCTTGATTAAGATGTCAAATTATAGTTATTTACTAGCATTCATGAGTTTAAGTGGTTGAATGTTATGCCCAGTGAGCCGGCTCAAATTTGGGTATGAAAAGGTGAATTCACCTAATTTGCCAAATAAATAATAATAACATTTTAGTTTTAAACAAGCTTTTATAATATTTCTAAATTATTTGTTTTCTCGTTTTTATGACAGGTGGTCTAATTAATTTGCACTGTATGTGCTTAAAGGTGACAATCAGCAAGATCAAGTTTAAATCAAGAATATGATAGATTAAACACGATTAAAATAAAGTGGAACTTAGAAGACTTAAAATGAGATAATAATGATTTGAGATTTTGCATTAAGTTAAGAAACATTAAGGGTAGATCTCACTAAATACTTCCAGTTAATTACTTTTTACAAAATGTAAATGACCTCTTCTTAAATAAAACCTATTAAAAATAATATTAGTAGATGAAGGCTGAAGAAAAAGATAAATCCACGTAAGTGTCTTTAGACTGCATCAAATTGCTGAATAGCCTGTATAATTATGAGGCCTTGCCGCTGTGCCTACGGCAGTGAAATTGGAATATGAATACGACAGTGGTTCAGTTATGGTAGGGCAACTTCATCAACAGCACATGTCCATTTTTGATGATGGAGTAGCAAATAAACTGTCCCAAATGGCCTCCATTTCCCTTCCCGCCTCTCTCCACTAATCTTTTTCATCCAACTATCATCATATTTCTTGTTGGGGAAATAGTGAAGGAGGAGAAAAAAAGATCTACCAAAGCAGTGCTCTGAGGGACCAGGAGGGAAAACCACAGTGCAACAGGTGTTTACCTTTTGTGCTGCAGTTTCAACATAAAAGTCTTGAGCACTGCTTCTAAATAACATGTGTGCTTCAAAGTAAAAAATGTGCCTTTAAAGTTGAATACGATGCTGAAAAAAGTCTCACAGTGTTTGGGAGAAGTATTCTGGCTATTTACGGCTTAGCTGTTTACTATCCCTCGGGAGCTCACTGATGTTTGGAATCAACAGAATTAAATGATTTTTATTTCTTTTGAATTAGCTGAAATGAGATGAAAAGTGTTTGCCTCGATTTGCAGTGAAGTGGAACTAGTGGTGACATTAAGGCAGTAGCAATGATGGAGGAAGAACAAATCTTTCACTTAATTAAAAGTAGACATTATCTGGTGGGATGCTGCTCTTACTGTAAATTTCCTCCAAGGAATCCTGAGGGGTTACGCCTGCCTTCACTAAAAGCTGCTGCATTAGAAAACACTATTCATACTTCCACAACTTCATGCCCACTGAGTTTAACCATGCATTTCGGTTCTGTACTGCTTGAGCTGAAATGCCTAAGATTCTGTCTGTTGTTTATTTTCTAGGTATATCTCAATTGAATAGATTTCGTTCAGCTGTGACAACATAAAAAACATGGCATCTAGTTGACAACATTATCATTCATTTGGTGTGTCTGACCACCCAACTGATCTAATTCCAGTGTTCTTTACTTTCAGCTCTGTTTTGATCTCTGGCTATCCCCCGAGGGAAATATCTGTTTGCCAGTTAAATGCTCCAGAACATTCACTGGTTAGTTGTTTCCTTTGTCTGTCTGCGATTTTGTGCTAGGAAGCTAGTATACACAGGGCTCCAGACTAACTTTTTTAACATTGGTTGCCCTGGTGTGCTTAATTTTTACATTTGGGTGCACCCAGAATTTTTCACAACACACATTTAAAGTGTTTTTTTGGTGATTTCCCTTGAACATTGGTCATTTCTTGTGAACAGGAATTAAGGTGCTGATAAATTGTTTTTTTTTTTATTTAGTTTTTTGACAGGTCTAAAGGGAAGTAGAGGGTTCAAGGGGGCATTGGCTCGCAGTGCTACCATGTGAAAAGACTTGCACTTCACATACTACGTAATGTCCTTATTAGCAAGTGTGTGATAGAGAGATGGGCTCAAAGCTGACAGCTGTTGGTGGTCGAAGAAAGAAGAGAAAGTAGCAGAAAAGATGTCTTGTGATTTTTAATGTGCAGTGTCTCACATGTAAGTGTGGCTGCAAAAAAATTCTGTCCATTAATTGCAATGCAGAATGAGAAAATTTCTTATTACCTGAGAATTTTTTTTAGGACAATACTATAGTCTCAATCACTAGTAAAAAATCTTCTTCAAGACAATTTGATATTAATAGTTCAAATAATGGCCCCATTAAGAAGAAAATAGAAGATAAATAATTGTATAATTTGGGGTGGGGCTACCTTTAATTGACAGGTCACTAACAAGGTGAGTCATCATCAGGAGAGAAGCAGAACAATGTGTATCCACGGCAACGTGTCAATAAAGTTATATATAACGTTATATAGATATAAAAAGCGGTTTGGTCTCATAACTTTGACCCTTTCACTGTATTTTCACTTAATGGTGGTTTATTTGAACATTTTGTTCATTAAAATGTCTTGTTCAGCGTTTGGTTGGACTAACAGACACTCCAAGGAGTCGCTGCTCAGTTTTCTAAGGTAAGTAATATACATTTTGTTTTTGTGTTTTGCTAGCCAAAATGAACATCCCAGTTAATGTTCCAGTTAATGCTAACATGAATTAGCAGCAGCTTCACTCAGTCAGGTTGAGGTGTAGAGAGGCTGTAGTCAGTGTCATCAGATCCCTCTCCTCCTCCACAGTCCAAATATGGTCTGCCTCCCGTATAGGAAACAAGATGGCGACGAGTGTAACGTTGAACTCAATGCTTCCAACGGGCAGTCCACAAACCAATGGGTGAAGTCACGGTGACTACGTCCATTATTTATACAGTCTGTGCTTGCAACTTTAATTGGGCATTTTAACATTTCAATCTATGGGGATTGGCTTGCTTCTGGATCCAGCCCTTAGTGGCAATTTGAGTAACTGCAGTTTTTGGCACTACCTTGTTGGCTTCCTTTTTCAGTCCGGAGATTGCTGCTTGGTTTTTTGTGTTCGGTCCTGTCTGGCAGACAGACAGACTATTGAACCGGGACCCTGGCCCCTCATCTAACCGGGAACAGAGGAAACAGGCTGTGGAATCGTTACTTCTACTGATGGTCTCGGGAGTGGCCCCTCCAGGGCTAGGGACAGGTGTAACAGGCACGGAAAAAACAATCAAAAGTTCTTTGCTTTTACTCTTCCTGTAAGTCGCTTTGGATAACAGCGTCTACTAAATGACTAAATGTAAATGTAAATGTCTTAAACACACACAAAGATCTCCGAAATGTCAGGCATACCAGTATGACCAATGAAAATGTTGGTTTTGACACATGTACCACCGACATAGTACAGCTGGTTCATCAGAACTTTTTTCCCTGAAAACCACTGCCTGATGCTACTGTGGTAGCCATTAAACCCCCCCAAAAAAACTAAAATATGTTTAAACTCTCAGTAAAGCTGAAGGGTACATAGTTCTAGAAACACCACTGACTCCACATGTCATTTGACTAAAACATATATTAGTCCAGCTAATGCAGTTCTGTACATCTTTTGAATTATGAAGTTGAGGAATGGTAGGAAAGCAAGGAGTCAAAACAAAAGGATATGGTAAACAGCTTGTTAACAAGCATTGTGATTGAACTGCTTTTTTTCTGGTGGGTTCATACAGTATATTGGCACCATTTAGGAGCACCATTGGGTTTGATGGTGTAAAAGTGCAATTACATTTTACTAATTAAAATTTCAAGCCCAGGTAGCGTCTGTGTATATCCACTGGTTTTGCCAAAAAGGTTGTGACCGCAAAACGAGAATCCTGCAGTCAGAGAGTAGTTACTGTACAGGAATCTACGGCTTCCCACACAGAACAGAAGTTGAGAAACAATAGATGGCAGAGCAGCGCCAGAGACTTCCCATGGTGCAATAAAACCACATGAGCAGAACTGAACACTGACAATAAAAAATACAATCGATGGGAGTGCTTCACGTTTCCTATCCCATTGACAGATTATTTCATGGATCACAGCAAACAAAACTGTGGCTCATTCAACAGAGGGAGTGTCTCAGCTCCCGTCCTCCGATGTGTTCTTTTGATTACTTTTAAAGCTGTGGCTGTTTAAGCTTTTGTACGGAGAAGAATTAGACAGACAGCGAGGGCATGGGAAGGTTCCAGTCTGACATACTGCAGATGCCAAAAAAGAGACAGGCAGACGGGGAGATTCACATAATCTAAGTCATTATCAGACGTAAATGAACAGAAAGTGCAACCATCTCAAACGAACAAAGTGATTTCACAGATCACTGATGCCCTTTTCTGGAGATGGCAAATTAATGGCTGCACTATATATTTTTTTCCCGGGCTGTGCGAGTCCTCCTGAGTGCAATAACACTGAGTGTAAGGGTTTGCCATCAAAAAGGTGAAATCGTTTTCTGCCCTGGACACAGAGCAAAGTGAATGGGGGGAATTGATAATGGGATTCGCTTAATTGTAAATTAACAGAATCTTGTTAATAGGATTCTGTTAATTTAAGATTTATTTCCTTATTGATTCATTTACTCTTTCTGCAGTGTGTGTAAAATGATGTTAGAGGATAATCACAAGCAACCTTAAATTACTAAGAATTGAATGTGTAGCATGTCATTAATCAAGCTGATGGTCATGAATAAGGATGCAGATTTACTTTATGCTCACAGTCGTTGCCAGCAGCGGTCTGCAAAATCTAGTTATGCCAAATTGGTATTGATGCAGTGGTGTGAACGTAATATACCACTGCATTGATGTAATTTATGTTTAAACAGTTTTCATGATAGGGATGTATGTGCATTTCAGAGACATTAGAGATATAAATGTCTCTGTTACAACATGACAAAAGGTTTGGAGGGCGCTCTTTAAATAACATCTATTGGATTAGTTCGGATCAGTTTGTTCAGTCAATACACAACAGTAAATTCTGAAAACACTCCTCCAGGATGTTATTGAACAAGCAATTTGAATCTATAGAAATTCCTGCAGGCGGTGTGCTATTCATTAGCCTCTTGAAGCAGATTCTGTCAATACAGTCAGTGTGTTACAGTACATTCTGTAAAATTTAAATACTGTTTGTCCCAACCCACCCTCCAGACTCCTGTTCCTATTCAGTGTTGCCAAACTGCCACAGTGAATCATGCTTTGTTTTTATTTGTCCATTCTGGCACAGAGTCTGGAGGTGTTAGTGGTGGAGGTGGGGGCAACAGGTAACAGAATGAGAGACAAGCTGAGAAAATATTTGTGCATTAGCACTGCGTCAGAAAATACCTGTTTTTGAGCAAAGTGTGACCAGCAGGGGAAGACTGTGGCTGTATTGGCCAGATTTGTATCTGTTTTCATGTAACCATTTTATCTGTGTTTTTGCATTATACCAGTGACATTTTTCTTTTTGAGGGTTAAATGAGCAGATTGATACCTCTCAGGAAATATATAAAGCTGAGGCCAGCAGCTAGTTAGCTTAGCTTAGCATAGAAACCGAAAGCAGCTGTTCTGGCTCAGTCCAAAAGTAACAAAATATGCCTGCAATTACCTCCTAAACATACCAATAACATATTTTGTTAAATTCATACAAAAACCAAAATCCAAAATGACATAGGGGCAGTTTTTCCACATAATTACCAAACAAGATACTGAATAACATGTTGGGGGTAAAAATCTTACAATCTTAAAGGGCTCCAATTTGTTGTCTTTGGTGCCCCTTATGGCAAGAAGTGGTATTTTTTTATTTCACTTTCACCTGTTTTTGAAAATTCATTGTCCATAGTCATCAATCTTTTTCTTGGTTTGTTCGTCTACTTGCAACTGTAGCAGAGACTGTAAAAAAGCAGTTTGCCACTTCACACACACACATGAGTTGAAGAGGAAGTCTTTTACATAGAATAAGTAAAACATGGCCTGACTCAAGCTATCTTCAAGCTTACCCAAAAATGGGCAAACAGGTGGCGTGTGAGTAAGATGAGATGGGCAGAATGAAGCCTGTTTTGCTGAAACACACCACCTGTGATGATCCCCACCTGTCACTCAAACCGTCCCTGCATTAAGTTTAACTTTAAGCTTTACTAAACAGGTGA
Source organism: Centropristis striata (assembly GCF_030273125.1). NCBI lineage: Eukaryota > Metazoa > Chordata > Actinopteri > Perciformes > Serranidae > Centropristis > Centropristis striata. The sequence continues at coordinate 26,103,905 of NC_081529.1, read as the reverse complement.
GTTTGAAAATCCACCCTCCCGTACAGTTGTCGTGAACTGGTATCCATAGAGACCAAAAATGCTTTTTGTTTCATGCTTTACAATTGTTTATTTATGCTGAAAAGTTGGGCATTTTAACATTTCAGTCTATGGGGATTGGCTTGCTTCTGGAGCCAGCCCCTAGTGGCCATTTGAGTAACTACAGTTTTTGGCACTACCATGTTGACTTCCTTTTCCAGCCCCAGAGGTTGGCGCTTGGTCTTTTTCGTGAGGTCCTGTCTGGCATACCAACCACTGCTGGTTGTGCAGGCTAGCTGTTTCCCTGTCCCCAGGCTTTATGCAAAGCTAAGCTAGCTGTCTTCTGGCTCCAGCTTCATATTTGACAGACATGTAACTCTTGCCAATAGAGTAAACAAGCGTCCAAAAATTAAAGTATTGCATGAAGGATTAACCACATACTCTACACTCATTAATTCAGCAATATACTGTTTGATTTAACAGCACTAATTATTGCTGAAGCATTAAGGAATAATAAAGCAAGGTGGTTAAATATTTAACATTTCTGTTAATTGAATAATTCAATGATGTCTCCAACCAAAAGACATTGTCAGCCCACACACAGATATCTGGTGTAACAAAGTGGTCTAAATCATTTTTCCTCATTTATGTCAATGGCGACCCAACAAAAGGAAGAAATCCCAATAAATCTGACATTTTCAATAAAGATATCAGACATTTTCATATGTGATCCTCAAAATGTCTGATTTGCGGCAATGGAACCTCAGGCTGAACAGTCATAATAATTCATGCTTCTTTCACCACGAACAGCAGCAGTTAGTCGTCTCTGACATCCTCAAATTCTGCATGATTTTCTCTTTCTGTGAATCCATCCATGTAACTGCTCCACCACTCCAGTTCCACATCCAAGTGTCCATCTGCACAGGAGTGACCAGCATGGCTCCACAAAAAGCCATGATTAAAATCTTGGCCCGTTTGTTTTTGTCTTCCCACCCTCTTTATTGTGTTTGTGCAAATTTGCAGCCTGCATCGGCTGCATATTTACATACAGATTACTCCATATACATAGTGACATCCGTCATAGCACTCTTGATGCTTATTATCTTTCTTGCCAAGATAGATAAAAATACTGATAACATTATTATACAGCAAATAGGAAGCTAGTGCCAATGAGCGTACCTGAGCAAAAAGACTGGAAAAAGAGCTATCCTGGCTCCCTCTGAAGGCAAAAAACTATTTTCTGTTGTACATTCAGCACCATATGTGAGAAGGTTCAAAGCAACATGGATTTGAAATACAGTTTACAGCACAGTATAGATTCATCCTGGGAGTCGATCTTTGTGTGAAAAACCACACATTTCAAACAGTATGTGTTTCAACGCATGTTTGATCACACCTTTGTTGCAGATGTCACAACAGCATGCCTGTGTCAGAGCGAGAGAGAGTGGAGAAAACACCCTCAGCATGTTTGTAGTCTATTTAACGGGGAAAAGGAGTAGCTTCAAACATGGCATGTATGTCAGTTAATGGCTGCGCATGACAAATCTCGGTGTGTTTTTATGGAAGTTGGTGAAACAGAGACATGTTCAGGGCAGACATAATGATTTTTTCTGAGACATTACTCGCAGCCTGTTGCAAAGATATATCCTAAGGGGCCAGTGTATTCGATCACAACTGCATGTCAGACGTTGGAATAGCTTTGGAAACCCTCCACACATGAACACACACACAGGCCAGAATAGGGCGGCTGTGGCGTACAATTGCTGTAGCTTTCTGAGCCCAACAATACAACAGTCACACCCCATGCAGTGAGGTAAGACGGCAACAAAAGTTTGAACTTCCGACCTGCTCTCTTTTTTTTACATTATTCACGTAAATACTTCTGTCTCTCTTTAGCTGTGACCAGCAGCGCTCTATCTCATCCTATGGGTCCATTAGTAAAATCTAGCACTTTATTGGTACACGTGGCTGTCCCCGCCCTATAGCAATCACAACTTTCTGGCTGGTATTTGCCAATGAGCTTGAGTGTTTGTGAGGGTGTGTGTTTGTAAATGCATAAACTTGTAGATGTGCATTAGGGTTGGACAATGTCTACCAAACTGGCATTTATCGATGTCCACAATTAAACATCACGATGGACGATGATATTGTCATTGCAAGTCTTCCAAACTGATCAAATCATGTGGACATTAAACCCACTCTAGGGGCTATTTCCACCCTTTAGAATCATCATCATCTTATTCATTCTTTCTCCAGAAATGAATGCATTACATACTGTAGATTTTAAAAGATAAGTGCTTTTGTATTAGTTTTAATTCATTCTGTCCGACTTTAGATTTGCTGATGTGACAGTCTGTGCACCGTTAAATAAATCTGAATTGTTACTTTTCAAGCACTTAATAAATGCCAATGCAAACACACGCCCAGGTGTAGCTGTGGATGAGGGGCGGGGCTTTTAAATCACAATGCTGGTTGATGACAGTCAGCCACCGTGATGGCAGCCCAACCCTAACCCCAGGATTCCACTGGATGTGGTACGACTCTGAAACGGGTCTGTCCGCAACGGCTGCGAATCTCCGCAGTCCGTCAACACACACTGGATCCGTCTGCGATCGTCTGTTGCGGACAGCATAGTCCCGAGGACGCACGAGATCTCGCGAATTCACGTGTAATCAAGTGATATAACTGGACTAGATAATGTCTCATTGAATTTACAAGAACAGATAATTTGCTTTCAAACAACATTTATTGAACCATATTTATTATTATTTATTTATTCATACCGAATTTGGGGTGGATGGATCAGATCCAGTAGTCTGCTGCCCATGCCCCATCTGAAGCTGAAAGTCGTTGAGTCGCATGTACATTAAAACCACATCACATACTCTGTTACGTACGCGACTATGATAGAAAAAAGTAACAGTCAGGAAACATAACTATATCACATGCTTCTTTTCTTAATCCAAACCATGATCTTTTCCTAACCTTAACCAAGTAGTTTTGGTGCCTGAACCTAAACAAGATGTTCTGTTTCACGTTGTTACCACAAGGTCACATGTTTGAAAATAAATCTTTTTTTTATTTTTTTTTAGAGAATCATATGCAAACTATGGAACAGCTTGGATGAGCAACAGATGGAACTTACTTTTGAATTGAAAACTGTCAGAATCAGCGCTGAATGTTGCACTATAGGGACAATGTTGCATTCACTCACTGACGTACATTTGATTGGCAAAGTGACTGTTTAGCTTCAGGGAAAAACTGCAAGCTGCTAGATAGTTTGAGTCTTTTAACTGACCTGAACAAAGTAATGTCATTGATTAAAATTTCCACCTCTACTGTTGGAAATGTGCATAGCTAAGTGTTATCCGCATATTTAAATTCCCTCTCGTCTCTCCCTGTCAATGATAGCCAGCTAGCCACTCAGCCTTTGAGTGTGGCCATTGGGAACAACTTTAAACTGCTTTGATTTCCGACCAGACCGCTTGGGTCAAATGATCATATTATTACAAGTGAATGTCTTTAACTGTAAGGGAGTGTCTGACAGACACAGTCAACTGTGGAAACTTTCAAAGAAAAGTGGACGACAGTTTGACCAGTTGAAATGTTATGATTGTACTTGCATCAGATCTGTTGGAAGAGACTTCTAACGGTGCATCTGATGACTTTAGGCTACCAGCTTTCTTTGGTATAATATCTTTGATATTTGACTGCTGTGGCTCACTTTTGTCAGTGCCTCCTTGTCAAACTGTCAAATTCTTGAGCTTTTCACATGAGCAGTGTAAAAAAATACTCAACTTGTAATTCTGATCATATAGTCTAATGTTAATGGTAGAAAGCTGACAGGTTAATTATTATAATCTTATTTCATTTTACTCTTACTTGCATTACTAAATTAAAGGCTTTAAACTCAGCTCTGTTTAATGGCCTATTCTTGCTGCCAAGTTAAAAGCAGAAATGAGCTTTTAACAAAGGCAAGAAACAAACAATTTTTTAATGAACAATTCAGTTTTTCTTGATAAATAGTCTGCTTTTCTTACAATCCCACCCTGTCTAGGGAAAACACTGATTAATTCCGTGAACCTTGTTCAAGATTTTGCCTGGGGGTCTAGAAATGACTTTAATCCTCTTCTCTTAGACTCTTTGAAAAGCAAAACAAAGGGACTGATTTGCAGCCTTTTGAGATGCAATCCTCCTAATCAACAACAGATTCCAGTAAATATCATGGCCTTTTGAAAGCCTCCACATGCATCTTTCCTCAGTAGAAAACAATAAAGTACTCCAGTCTTTTGATCAAAATGGCCGGTCGGAACACATGCACACCCACAATTATTTCAGCCAAGGTTAACATCATAGTAACAGACAGAAGAGGGAGATTTCTCTGAGCTGCTTCCATTGAAATGTGCTGCACTCTGCACTGCACATTTGTTTTAGAGCCGCAATTTCTACACTCTACTGGAAATGATCGGATTATCCGAACACACATTATCTCTGGTCTGCTCTATTTCAGTATAATTATTCGCATTGAAGAGACAAACCAGGAAATAACGTCTACACTCGCCGCCATCGAAGGCACCCTTATCACTCCGTTCAAACCAGCTCCAGCTGCAGAGCCGGGACTTCTGCCGAGCGTCACCCCCTAAATGAAAGAGAAAAGGTTTTATCCGTCCTCACAATTAGAAGGAGACACTGAGCCGGGTTTGGCTCTATTGCCTGAAGTTATTAGCTCAGGGTAATTAAGTTTGCATTATTCTCCCCCAACATCAGAATAATTTTTTGCAGTTCTGTCATTGTAGGCAGGGCGTTCGCTGGTCTGACTCGTGGAGATACCCGTGAGCCGACCCTGTGAGAGCATGAAGACATAGTGCCAGGAGGAGAGGAGGGGATGACATAGAGACATAGAGCCTATCCTCTGCAAAGTGAAAACCTTGTCAATGACTTCAAAGGTCTGTCGGTGTCTCAGTGGGATTTTGATTGCAAGGGTTTGGGATTTGAATGGTTGAACCACTGGGAGAAGGGCTGAATAAATAATTTATAGTGGCTGTTGCTCCTACTGACTATATATTTTGTAAAGTGTACTTTTTAGACTTCACATGATTGTTGATAAAGTAGGAAAAACAGGCTCCGTAATAATGGTATGTTAGTAGTCGTAGAAGTACCTAAAAATACCTAATCGTAATGGTCGGCATTTCAAACATGTTAATGTTTTTAAACGGTCAGTTTGGTTATAGGTTTAGGCAACAAACATACATGCATAAGGCTTAAGGGGAAAAGTACATGGTTAGGGGTAGGGAGGGATAGTTAATATACATGTGTTTTGGCCTTTCAAATTATTTTTGGTCAAATCCTAACCCTTCCCCAAACCCTAAACCTAGCTGAATTTGAAGAGGAGTAATTTTATGAGGGAGGACAATCATGACTGGGTTGTTGTATTTCAGTTTGTGGGTTTGTAGGCACTTCAAACACCCCAATGTGTGTGCAAAATCACTGGAAAAAATGTGTTTTTCATCATATGGCTCCTTTTAAAATTACTATTCACTTTTCACTTTACAGCACCATATATCCTTGGTGTTTGTTTTGATTTATTTGTTGCAACTTTACAAAAAGTTTTCGTTAGCCAGTTTTTCTATAGCGGCAGCGACTCCTCTACTGTAATTTATTGATCTAATATTTGTGAGGGTGAACACAAAAAAGTTTGTTAAATCACTTGAATTCCCATGTGGACACTAGCAGATAACAAGATGGTTAGTTCCTGCTCTCTTTGATTCAATTTTTTAGTTTTTTGTAATAACAGAAAACCTTTTAAGAAAATTAATGATTTCTATGTACCATTTACCTCTCCTGGGCTATAGCTACTTTTACTTTGGTAAAAGATGTGAGAACGTCTTCCCCACCACTGCTTCAATATCAGGTCATGCCTGAAGGAGGAGTGAAAGGATATTGATGTTGGCAGACAAAAACAACAACAAAATGAAAATGAAAATATATATATTTTATTACGGACTCTATTTATTGAAAATGTTCTATAATTCATTGCTTCAGCCTAGCAACTGCAAAACCTTTTTTTCTGACAGCAACAATGGTATAAAACGCATATATCTCAGCAAAACAAACAAGCCCAGTGCAGGAACATATGTACTGTAAAATGCACTGGAGCCGCAGTGGGACTGTACAGGCTCTACTTGTTCTGTCAGAGCAGCAGTGAGACGGCTGAGAAGTCAGCTAAAATAAACACACACAACTCTTCTCACAGCTCCGGTAAAAGCTCATAGCCCTTTATTAATTCAACGGCCTTTACTGCATTTTTGGATGACTCTAGGTTCGCCTGTCAGTATGTCTTGGAGAATAAATAAATGAAAAGCATCTGCTACTGGAGCTCTAGACGCTGATAACTGTAATGTAGCCTGAAATTCCTTTAAATAGGGACTTTAGCTCCTGTATATAATCATAGATACATTTTAATTTGAAACAGTCAACAGAACAGCAATTGGCATCATCTACCTCCACATTACTGGCTACAGCTACATGTCAGATATGTTCCTGAACTATTATTGTAGAAAACAGCATGAAGGATGAAAAAAAAAACACAGCAATTTAAAACTAAGTGGGGCCCACATTTCATCTAAGCGTCTAATGCATCCTGATTTACCTCTAATGGATCGGAGTCTGAGTCGGTGTATGAACTGCAGTCATACCTTTCACATTAATGCAGGTGAAACAAAATGAAACTGTCTCCCATATCCATCACTTTGAGCCAATCAACATCAGCACAAGCCTTCAACCCACCCGATGCCCGGGTAAGTGACACTCTTTGCTTCCTGTTTTGCTAAAAGCTCCAGAAGAAATTTGAGCAGCAGAAGCAACCTTGTGAGTCTTGATTAAGTCTCGACAAAAGAGGATGAATATATAGGAATTTTATCCGCATGCACTGTGGTTTACTATCCTGTACTTGCTCACACACTGTCCATGTACAAAGGCTACTTCTTGGATCAGGAGCTTGAGGGGACAGAGGTTTTCCGTTGTCCACCACTTTGATGCACATGTTCTTAAATATAAAGAAAACGTTACAGACCTACATCATGCAGTTTAAAGGGCACAGAGACAGCGTGCAATCACTTTTTTTTAATGCCAACATCATAATGCATAAAAATAATAAAACGAAAAGCGGTGAAAGAAGCTTTTCCTTCATCATCCACCCACCAAGATCTGTTTTTTACCTCGTTTATCAATGCCACACAATAATTATGCTTTTAAAGACGCTCAGCTGCCGTGACATTTTGCTATCGTATGCTACTAGCTAACGGTAGTTAGCTGCAGTTAGCTCCAGCTGCTCAGACAGAGAGCCCACAGTAACATTTCAATGTGGAGCTCTGAAAATCACAACTGTGTTCCAACAGCGCTCCGGTGCTAGGAGCGAATACATACGCTATATTTACAACCGCACCAACAAGATCTCCAACTTAAACGACAGAATAGCTTGTGCGTCAGTATCGCCCATTATAACATGTATGTACGTATCGCGACTCACGTTTCACAGCTCGCGGTACATCAGAGCTTTCTAAAAGTAGCACACACGCCATTATACATACACGTACAGTTCGCAGTTAAAAATTTTTTTGCAGTTTCTGTGTATTTATCAAATAAATTAGAGCGGGGGTGTCCCGGTGGCTCACACTGGTAGAGCGCTTACCATTAAGGCCGAGTCCTTGCTGCAGCGGAGTCGGGTTCAAATCCGGCCTGTGCTCCCTTTGCCGCATGTCCTCCCCTCTGTCACCCCCTTTCTATCTGTCACTTTCAATAAAGCATGAAAAATACCAAAAAAATAATCTTTACAAAAATAAATAAAAAAATAAATTAGAGCGAACACCACTCTCTGGGTGAAAGTCTGTTGTTTGTTCGACCTTTGTTCCACCTCCCCTGCCTCCAACCGAATGCCAGCATCTGCCATTTTATCTTCGCATCAATCACCACTACGTCATCAAGATGCCGGCGGATGCTGTAATACAGAAATATAGCTCGAATTTTTGCTGCCTGTGTACAACGTATATTGACGTTTTTGATGGGAGACCAGTCTGAACACACAGAGCAACCAATGTGTTAGCTTAGCCAGCTGGACAACAAGGTTTTGCTCGTGAGATCCAGACTATAGGAATAGATAATAAATATGCACTGCTGCCTGCTGGACAAGGGTGTGAGTTATTTTAATTATGGTAGACCATATTTTAATTTATCCAATATAGGCTATTGACAGCATCCAAAACTTTCTGTCATTATTTTTAGACAAAACTGTCAATGACGGAAAATATTTGGTTAACGCGACCACTGTCAAAGGAAGTGAATGACTCACGTCGACCAAGGAACGAACACAGGTTCCCGTGCAACGAAATTGCATCATCAATTAAGTTGAAGCATTATGTTTGTTCTTGATGTACCATAAAAAAGTCTAATTAAAGTCGTGGATGCTGAAGCAGGTTGGGGTGAATGGATGGGTTAAACAAAGACAGGACTTTTCACACTGTCCGTATCGCATCTGACAGACACACACCACCACCAATCATTAGTTGTAGGATAATACCCTGTTGTAGCACAGAGCATCCTAACAGATTAGTGTACCGCTTGTTTTGTTTCCTGTTCTGTAGAAATCCCTTTTGTCATTCACCTCAGCCTCCGCCTCACTCGACCTGCTGTCTCTCTGGCTCAGAGTGACTTGGCTAAATTAGTCAGACAAAGTTGGCTTCCCAGACGGATTATTGTGTGGAAAGTCGTCTGAGGCCCACAGTGTATTTCAAAGCTGAACTTTTATCTGTTGATGCCATTGCTCTGTCTGCGTCGTACAGTTGGACCTTTGACTTGCTTCACAAGTCTCGGACACAAAAGTGTGCTGGAAGTCTTTGACTACTTTTGTAGCTTGTTTTCATTACTGATTATATCCTGTAATAATTACAGCTTGCTGGCTTTCCTGTAAAGGTTTGGTAAAAGTATTGAAATTCATCTGACTGTGTTGTCATTCTGGCAATTTTCCATTCTCACTATCCAACCATTTGCGACAACAATTGATAAGAAAAGGCGACAGATTGTGATAAGAGGATCTAATCTTACTCTGTTGAAATACTTTTGACAGAAGCACAAAAGGGTCTGTGGCTCTTTAACAGTTCATTTGATATGGTTGAAAATCCCCTCCAGCGCTCAAAGCCAACAATGTGAACTCTTAACATTACAGTCATTGTCTCATTTCACACAGCGTGAAAACTCACAGAGCTGTGTGGGCGCCTTCGTAGATATTTGCCTGAATCCCAACAGTTTTTCAACCTGAATTATAAAAGTGCTTTAAGAAAATCTGACCATGTCATTAGTGACATCTGCCATTGTTCCCCATGAATGCAGCTGCATGCAGCAATCAAGGACAACATGCAATACTAACATAAACATATTTGTTAGCATACTTAATTGTACCAGGTATCTCTGAGCTATAGTGCAAAAGGTTTGAGATTATTCTTGTCTTTCATTGTAAAGCATAAGAGCTCCTGGAGCCAGTTGCTCTGGCGGTATGCAGCAGCAGAGCTGAATGGCTCAGGAGAAGATGGACTCTGACTTCTGTTTACAGAACATTTAGTACAGAATGTGTAGCCATGTCTACCCAGGCATCATATTAGGGCTGTTGGCCAAGATCATATGATAGACATAAGATGTTTTCAACAAGATCTTCAACCTGAATGACAGAATAGACCATTTGTCACTACCACCCATAAAGACACATCATCAGAATGAGCGTCTTGCGTAGGGATGTCAACCGTCCTTTGAAAAACGGAATTGTCCCATATTTAGAAACAAAAGCACCCGTCCCGTATTAAGTTGAAGTAGCCCATGGTGGACCGACTGAACTGAAACAACATGCTTCCACATTATGACATTGCACTTTACGGTAGCCCGTTCGAGCTGCATGACTCCAAAATAGCCATTAAATTGTATTCATGCTGCTCCAATAAAATAAGTAATTCAAATTGCTATCAGCAAACTCTGCTGAATTCTTGAAGACCAGGTCCCCATGTTTTCATGACATGAACTTCATGCCTTTTTACTGAACCAATTTGGAATTATGGAATGCCAAAATCTTCCAAAATGCCAATTCGATTGCATACATGCTGCATTTTAAAAGCCAATAAAAGGAGTAAATCAAATTGTTATCAGCAAACCACACTACATCTTTGAAGACCAGGTCCCCATTGTTATTTTTTATTCAAGCAAACTGCTGGATAATAATTTGTTTTCCATGTATTCATGTCACACAAAAATATGCATCTAATTAAAATCAGGTTCGAGTCAAATCCTTAAAAACTCGTTTCAGTCACAAAAAAGGGACTAAAAAAATTCACCACGCCAGGAAGGGTGAAGGCAATCGGGTCGGCCAGACCTGCCAATGAGGTGTCCCTTCTTTATTTTTCAGGGAGTTTGCCACCCTAGTCTTGCGGCTCATAGTACTGCGGAGCGTTCTCAAAATAGTACACATCATTATACATTGCGCAGTGGGAAAAAAGGCTGCAGTTTTTGTGAATTTAGGCTACAAAACCACTGACCTATGTTAAGGGCATAGAACTTTATGACAGTTACGTTATGACAGACAGTTTAAAAGTAAATAAATGTATGTAAATGCCTGAAGTGAAGTAGTTATGAGGGTGACATGAGCCACAGAAGTTACACAAAAAAAAAAAAACAGAAGTGATGTAAAAAACCGAAGTTACATAAAAAGTCATTAACTTTTGTTTTCTCATGGGACACAAATCCCGTTCTCCTGGGTGGAAATCTGACATTAGTTCGACCCGTCCACCTCCCCTCCCTCCAGTGTGACATTCGCCATTTGAATTCTGCATCACCGTCAATCATTACTACTACGTCTGCAAGATGGCAGCTGAGGACAGTCTAAAACGTAAATGTGAGTCATATTTTGCTGCATATACAAACGCCTTACATGGATGTTTTTGAGGGGAGACCAGTCTGGATGTTTTTGTGAGGTCAAGAATAGTACTCATCCAAAATAATATACATCAAAAACTACAACATCTTGTTCGTCTTTTTTTTTCTTATGCAAAATAAATCAATTGGTTAAATTTGTTAATATAACATTATTGAAACCAAGAAAGACAGGTTTATATAATTCTAATAATGTGTAATGTCAACCAATTATGAATATGATCAAGCAACTTAATAGATGCAACTTTTTCATGGGCATTTAGTGTTGGAAGAGGCAATTGTTATTTAGGTAAAAGTATCATTAACTAAATGTACTTAAAGTATCAAAAACAATAGAACTTAATGGAAGAAAAATGCAGTGTTATAATATTGCATTTGAAATGTATCATTATTATTACTATGCATTCATTAAAAGCACACAATGTAATTTTTGACCGCTTTGGGTAAAAAAAACAGAGTTTAGTGACATCATAAGGTAATGTGGGATCATGGGAGTTACTGCCGTCGTAGCATTTAGCTACTCCCATTCATTCATTGAGGAGGTTTGTACTCAGAGTCAAATTATCCACAGAGGTGTCGTCCTCTACAAAACAAACAGTCCTGGTGATTAAAACTGATAGAACACTAAAGCAACAGCTAAAAACAGTTTCATATAAAAAAAAATCTGTGTTTCTACGATGCTGTTCAGTGAGGCTGCAAGCTGAGCTGCTGCTAATATTTGCTCAGCTTGTTTCTCTGATATCTCAAGATCCAGATGTCCAATGACTTAAATTCTTCATCCAAATAAAATATATAGTTAAAAATGACCAAGATTAAAAAAAATGTATTGTAAATCTGTGGCTTAAACCTGCATAAAGACTAAAGAATGTTCAGCTTCTGGCAGATAACCACAACACTGATGCATGTTCAAAAGGGGATATGATGTCATTGTCAGGCGACGAAATGAAATAGACCATAACCTTTATTAAAATGACAGATTTCTCTATGTACTAACACTGTTGGACTCGTTTGGGATAATGGAAATACACAACTCAACAAAATACAAATATAAGTCTGGTCATTTTAGGATATTTTAATGCAGTAATACTGGAAGTCTGAATAGCTAGAAGTTCATTATTCCCTCATGGAGTAAAGTACATAATCAGTGATGTTATCTGAGGATCAGTGTCTTATCAGCTCTTTTTAGATCAGACCCTCTCAAACAACCAAAGGATTGATCAGGCCTTGGAAAGTGTTCAAGCAACGTGTATAATCTATAGATGACTCCTTTTAATTCACAGCCATCATAGAAGTCCCTGCCTGCAACCTGTGCTGCAATATGTGCACATCTGTGAGGCCCCAGGGGACTTTCACAAATGATCCTGCCCTGTGCACCCACCTCCCTCCTGGTGGTCCCCCTCCCCAGGGAGAGGTGTCCTGCATGCCTTCGCAGTTAATCCCAGCCTGCCAGGAGGCTGCGGGGTTTGTGGCAAGACAACTATGTGACCTTCCTTGATGAGCACACACTGTGTACATCACTCCTAGCTGTGCTGTCAAGCCCTGATACTCTGTCATCTTCTCATCATCACGTCTCCTTTGTCCGGCTCTCCCAGGACACCGCCTGCTTACTTTTAGTACCTGTGCTGATGTTTTAGACAGCAGCACATTGTTTGGACCAAGCACATTCACAGTGATGCGAATTTGAGCTGAAAATACAGCTTCATTTTGAACTGTGTCTCAGTTGACCCTCTTGGCTGTGGCTTCTCTCCCGCTCTGATGAAAGTGAAGCCACGCCATGCTGGTTGGAGTATCTCGCCTTCAGCACCTGGCTGTCACACCAGTGATGACTCTCTCCTCCCAGCGCTTAGAGCTTAAGATGTCTTACAGTCTTTCCCTTTGAGGCGCAGAGGGCATAATATTCGCTCAGCAGAAGAAGTTGGAGAGGCAGGGGAAGACAGTGAAAACTGACTGAATCAGGAAGTTGACACACTGAGGACTGGCATGTCAGTGCTAAGAACAAGAGATGCTATGGTCCATTACCTGCTCCTATCCTGTCCATACGCCATGCTGCTTCTTTCCTACCTTCTTTTTTTGGTGTGTAACTCTGGCGCTATTCCTCGCACTTCTGCCTGGACCCATTGTCAGTTGAACTACTGCTCCCTGTCCATCAGGATGGCATCGGCATCATGAATACTGCAGCACAGATGTGGCTCAACACATTAAGCTGAATGCCATTGTGTCCATTAGAATCCTATGTGCCTTTGAGGTCTTTTTTAAGACAAGTACACACAAAATTAACACAAAGTTCAACTTTATGGGGCATGCTATATAGGGTTGCAATATTCCAGGAATTTTCTAAATTGGAAACATGGGAGTTACCGGGAATTTTTATGGGAATAAACACAAAGTTCCCTGTTAAGGAATAACCTTCAATTTTGTAAATTCCTTAGTTAAGTTGTTCCTTAACAGGGAACTTAAATATAGCTGGGGAAAATATATTTGAGCGTAATCTTGACTAAAACAACCAGATTTCATGCAAATACATTTGAATATCTGCTACTCCTCTGCTACTGAGGCCACGCCCCCACTGAGGCCACACCCCCACTGTGCATTCCTCCATCACATGTTCAATTCAACATTTACATAATTAAAACTTGATAAAGTTCTACTTCCAAATAAATCTTTCATTTACATTTTGAATGAGACTTTTGGGGGATTTTACTTAATAATTGAATGGGTGGGATCAGGGTGAAATGAAATTATTGATTATTCATTACATAATTTAAATTTGATAAAGTTCTTCTTACAAATAAATCTGTCGAAATGTCATGTTTTTTACATTTTGAATCTTTCCAAAATTCCCTTAACTTCCCATAGAAAGTTTCTGGAAATTTACCTGAAATTTTCCACCCATTTGCAACCCTAGCTATAGATCACCTGGTAGCCATATTCTAAGGCTGAGCCCTGGCAGCGTCTGTTTTTGATTCCGATCCTTGGCCCTATCTGCCAGAGGTGTATCTGTATCTTACAACAAAATGGAAGTGGGCGTGATTTATAATGAAAGTAACTTTAAACTGATTAACCTATACATTGGCAATGCAGTGCAACTGTTGTGTTTTTAAAACATCAAATTGATATAATATTGGCATGTATATATTTCTATGCATTATTCACAGAAGCATCTGAACAGGCTGATGCTTTTTTTTTCTTAATAAACATAAAATATCAAAACATGCATAATACATAATAAAGATAAATAAGAGATCAGAAAGACAAAACATAACAGGATCATATGATTGAGCAATGTCAAACAGCAGAATTAAAAATAATAGTATAAATATTATACCACACTGTAAACAATTGTCTTGTAAATTAACAGTAAAATACTGGCAGCAGGGTTGCAGCACTCTACTGTTAATTTTACAGTTCCCTTACTGTTATCTACTTTACAGTATGTTACTGTGATAAAACCACTGAATTACTGCAAAATCCTGCATTTCATTGATTTTTACAGTAGACTAAAACACAGCATAGTGCTGAAGCTAGTTGCAATATTGTTGCAGTATACAATGCAGTCATTTTTGTAAAAGAGCATATTACTGTCTGAAAGCCAATTACTACGAATTAACCGCTTTCTTCACTGTAACCTCAGTATTATATTTTGCAATTATGCAAAAATATTTGCAATTTTGCAAATATTATTGCAAGCTACCTACAAATATTGCCCAGAATGCATTGTTTTCTTACAGCAATCTGTTACAGTGCATCACATATAATAATTCCACCTATTTGACAAAAAAAGAGAAATACTCAATCCCAAATGCCATCTCCCATTCACCAATATTGGCATGTAATTATTTCTGAAACATACTTCCACATTCTGGGCTACACGCCAATTAGCACGTCAGTTCGATTCAGACTTGGGGATTGTGGTTTTTGCATGTTTTCCCCGTGTCATCATGTGTTTTCTCTTGGTCCTCCGAGTCCAAAGACATGCAGCTAAGGTTTAGTTGGTGACTCTTGAATTGCCTGTAGTTTGCCCGTGAATGAGAGCATGAATGGTTGCCTGTCTGTGTGTCAGCCCTGTGCTAGTCTAGTGACCTGTCCAGTGTGATCCCCACCTCTCGTTTAATGTCAGCTGGGACTGGCTCCAGCACCCGCAAACCTGGATTCAACAAGTGGTTGCAGATAATGAATGAATGAATGAATAAATGAATGACTGACTTTCTACATTCTTCCCTCTCTTCCTGCTTTCAGCTGTACTATCTTCAAAAAAAAAAACCCCCAAAAATAATCTTTAAAAAAGGCAACGTTATCTTGTCCTTGTGTTCGATTTTCCCCTGAGAGTCCTCAACTATAGACAGCAGGATTTTGCAGACAAATCCAGGTCTTGAACTCGCCTGGCTGCTTTGATTTCTGCACTGCCACCAAGTGTGGGTCTCGCACCAAAACTAATCATCACGATGGATGCCGCGTCCTTCAGGTTGCAGTCAAAGCATGGATTGGATGATGGATGAAATCAGTGAAAACACTTCCCATCTCCAACAGCAGAGAGCTTGTTTTGCCGAGGCTCATCTCCGCCCAGATGATGTGAATCTTGAGGTTCTAGATCACCAGTTTTCTGAGGCGACAATCACTTTGAAATGACTTTTTCATGAGCAAGTAACAACAATTCAAAACAAATTCCCTCAGTTAACCAAAACTGTGAAAGTGTTTATGTCAAAACATTGCTGCAGCAGCTTATGAAACAGGCAAATGTGTAAATTACCCTTTTATATATAATTTTTGTTACATTTATACATTTATTCTAAACCCACGTTTCTACTTTCAATTAAATGTCTTCCTTTTACATGCGTGAAGAAAAAGTGTTAAAAGACATGGCAGTAGCCTCAAGCGTTTGCACATAAAGTCATCTTTCTTCATCGAGAGACAGGGGGAAAAAAATCACATACACATAAATAATGCATTGCTTTGAGTTGTTACAGAGCACTCAGCGAGAGGAGAGAAAAGCAAACGTGACATATTAGAGAGATTCCAGTTTGTACTTGTTCTTGCTCGGCTCTCACAACATGGAGACTATTTTCACACATCTGCTGCTGCACAAGAGGCTTCTGTCGGAGTTATGATACCAAACAAGTTCAAGCAGAACCGTTCTGAGGTACAGCACGATAAAGGCAAACGTGCAGCTAACTATCCCAAAGAGAGACTCTTCCTGTTTCTTCTCCTTGACCTAAATCAGTGCACCTTCAGAGCCGACGTGTCAGTGTGTGGAAAATTACATAAAACAGAAACATGGCACCTAGCCTTGAAAGTTGTGGTCCATTAGCTGTTTACAATCAGATCTACACATTGGAAAAATGAGTACAAACGTGTTAAGACTCATATTTAAATCCCTGGTTTCTGGCAAATGATAAAATGTGCATTATTAATAATTACACTCTTTATTCTGTGTAGTTATTATTGAAAAAACAACTTCGTAATATGCAATAATGTCAATAGCTGCTATTTGTAGCTTCAAATAGCCTACAGTCATGGACAGTTATGAGACAAGGGGCTCCTGGACATGGACAATATGGGCCCCTCACCCTTATTACATGACAGCAAGACACAATGTAGCTGTGTCCTTTGCAATCATATTGTGTATTTTTGTAATTATTTTTCATCTCTTTGAGATCACCTTGCATCCTTTTTGTGGTTGTTTGGTGTCATTTTTGTATCTGTATCCAGATGTTTTGCATGTTTTTGTGCATCATTTTAGTTATATTGGATATCATTGCAGTCCTTTGCTCTTTTTGATTGTTTTGCATGTCTTTCTGGTCACCCTGCACCTCTTTGTGTATATTTTGTGTCATATTGCATCTCTTAATTGTTGTTTTGTGTCTTTTTGCTGTTGTTTTGAGTCATTCGGTACCTCTTTGTGTTCTATAGCTTGTGCTGGTATAGACATCATCCCATCCTCTATAGACTGATTATGAGACAAAGGGCTACATGGACATGGACATGTAAAAGGCCCCCCACCCCTTTCAAGACACACGGACTGAAAGAGACAATGTGGCTGTGTCCTCTGCAGTCATTTTGTATCTTTTTGTGGTCACCCTGTGCATCTTTGTGGTTGGTTTGTGTGATTTTGAGTTGCAGTGATTTATAGTGTTGTCTTGCCTCTGTTGTGGCTGTTTCGTGTCACTTAGCATTTCTTTATAGTTGTTTTGTGTCTCTTTGTGGTCATTTTTTTGCTCTGCAGCCTCATATACATCATCCCGACATAAGACACTCATGTTTATCATAAACACTTGTGAAAATAAAAGAATGAGTCTACATACTGTGTCAGGGTTTTTGGTCCAAACAGAAGTCAGAGCTTGTGCTGTGCATTTAAACATTTGTCTAGATTTCTAGTCACAGCAGTTTAAGCTCAGGGCAGGGAGCCGCAGCCACAGTGTTTATAATGGATGTGGTTTCATCCACATGCTATAAAGCTGATACTCACTCACTGGTTTATTGCAGCATTTGCTGCTTTCTCGAAGGGTGCATTGAATGAAGGAACACTGTGTGTGAGTTAGATTTGCTCAGTGACCCTCTTTATAACACTAATGTTCATTACTGGCTAATGTGAAACTTTGAAGTTCCCCAGATGGTGTTGGTTGTTATTATTCATGCTCAGCGTTCAGGCTTCATGACCTGTAAATAATACTCCAAACTGTGTTTTTTTTTTTTTTTTTTTCAAAGCTGGAACCACATATGGGAGCCTTGCTTTTTGAAAATTTCAAGTGTTACTTTTTACTGGCTCTTCTAAATAATCAGCCACACTGCTGTGGAATTATACATGTGTCTTTTTTTCTATTCTTTTTTGTAAATTGTGTTTACAATTTCACAACATCATATTATTCTGAGGGTGGTGACAATAAATGAAATGAGTTTCACGATTCAATGCTGGATCACAGCAGAAATCTGCAGTTACAAAACCCCAGCGTGCAAACAACAGAGCATTTATACATTAATAAGCAAGTGCAGCAGCAAGCCTGCATAGCATAATAAAATTAATGCATTGCATTAATAAAGCAAGCTACAATACACTAGTCATAATACGACTGAAACAGTAACAATTTTAATGCCTTTGCAACAGCAACAGCCTTGGTCGGGGACATAATGTTACCAGTTTATCCATACCCTTCTAGTAAAGGCGTTATCTCAGCAAAGCCTCGAGGGAATTTCTCAAATTTGGCACAAATTTCCTTTTGGACTCAAGGATCAACCTGACTATATTTTTTAGATAAAAGGTTAAGGTCCCAGTAACCTAATAAAAGTCAGGGATGCATACCCTAGTTATGAAAATTTTAGACACAAATGTCTGTTTCACTCACTTTTCAGTGCAGTTTTCAATGCCATACTTCCATTGTGACTAATGGTCTGATGCTGAACTGGTGACACCAATCTTGAGCATCCTAAACTGTTGTAACTGCATAGATCTTCTGATCTAAAGATGTGTATGAGGCATCCACATTTAAGAAATTGTTGCATTTTTGCCAGAATAATTGTTGGCATTGTAAACCAAGCAAACCACAGATGTCATTAAATAGCTGCATTTTTAATTAAAAAATGACTTTGACCATTTGAACTACTGCAACCTGTTCTCATTGTGACACATCATTATTGCTGATTATTAAACTATGCTGCAAATACTGAAACCCTTTTGTTAAAATTATGCACCAAAACCACTGTATTTAAGGTTATGTAAAAAAAAAAAAAAAAAATAGCAAGGTTATACTTAATAAAATGTTTATTGTTGACATAATTTCCAACAATGGGACACAAAACCTCAACGGGACATGACCATGAGTTTTCTGCTTCATCATCCTGTGTTTGTTGTTCCAATCCACCTCCCATTGTTTGTCTCAATGATCATACACACTTAGAGAGCAGAACAAGAGCAACAAAGCTGAACAAAGTCAAGCCAAATTAATTCATTTCTCTATCCCTAAATTAGAAATCAAAAATGTTCCTCTCCACCACTGCTTCTACAAAGTCCACTTCTAACCTGATCACGTAGCTGGCCTCCCTCAACAGCTTATTGAGACTGTTGAGCACCAAGCCTTGATGCCACCACCGCAGCACACCCCCTGTAAAGAACAGAGCACGGTCTCCTACAGACCGAGAGAAGATCTGCAGGAGCCTGCTGCACACACTGAAAGATCTGAGTCTCCTCAGGAAGAACAGTTTGTTCTGTCCCTTCGTGAAGAGGGCTTCAGTGCTGTGAGTACAGTCCATGGGCCTCATTATAGAAAGATATCCTAACTGCTAGTTACAAAGATAAAAAAAAAATCTATCTTCCTATTACAGAAGCCATTCCTGAACTAATGGCCGTTTCCTGTCCTGTCTCAGACCTCCTATTGTATCTTAACTTAAGAAATCCTAACTAAAGCAGGTACTCGCCCTGTCATGTCTGTTTAAAATGTACCGGTAGGCTACTCAAGGTGGAGAAGCCATAATATCAATGGTTTGTCCTTGTCACTGGCTAGCTAGCTTCATTGGCAAAGAAAGTGTTTCATTTAGCAAAAAACAACCTTTTGCAATGTTTTCTTCTTAGTTATAATGATAAAAATAAAATGCCATTTTTTGCTGCCAAACAGATCTATATATTTATGCCATATATATATATTAGGAAGCCTGTTTTCTGTTATACCGTAAATCCTAAATTTCATCCTTAACTGATATAAGATGGGATTTCCCTTTTTTTTTTTTATTGATTTGTACGAGTCCAGCCTCTTCAGCCTCTGAGATAACAATCAAACAGAGGGCCTCTTGTTCCAGGAGCTCATTGGTTTAGCTGATACTGACCTTCAGGTGATTGACGTTGCCCCGTGTGATGAATCTCTCCATCAGTCCTCTGTACATGAAGTCAACATGTTTCTTACTGGAAATGATTCACTTCACAGACTTCCATATTGCCACAAAAATACCCTCAATGCCTTTTATTAAGCTCTTCTAAAGTCTTGCCTTCTGTATGTTATAGGATTCGGGACAAATATGGACGTAAGGTGCAACTTGTTTGTATGGGGGCATACAACTCTAGTTTTATATTGATAGGAGAGTAGTACTGTAAATCAGCTCCATATGGCTCCATAATTTCTCTTCACACACATTGTTTTACTTGATGTTAAGATGAGATGTAGCCTGCTGATACACAGAGATCCATTAAGCCTTGAGCAAACACCTCAATTAAGTCAAAGAAAATACAACACTTAAATCTGCAGCACACAAAAGAGCTTTTCAGAAAAGCAAGAGCATATAAGGTGACTTTCAGATTAATTAAAGACACATAATGGAGGCAACTTAAATGTAACTTCATCATAATTGCATGCTTTCAGGGTCATATTTTGCAGAAAATAAACTATTAAAGTAATACGCATGCAAAAGATATAGCAAGGCTTCACTAACAGCAAAGGAGAGCACTAAAAATCTGCACAGAGAGGTCACATTTGAATATATGTGCATATGTCATATTATTATATATTTAGGTTCACCTTCTAAAATCAGTGGAATTCTACTAAATCCAAGAGGGGTTTCATACCTTATAATAACATAAATCTGGAGCTTTGCTTTATTTGCCTAATAGAAATAGGACTTGGCTTGAATAAGAACCTCCATTTAAAATGCCAGCAAAATTTAAATAGACCTAGTCTGCATATTTGGGTTTTTCTGAAGAGGATAAAGGTTGAGAGTGAGAACTCATTCCTTATCCGGCTGGTTGGTCATGCTATCCGCTACCTTAGACCTTGTCTGGCCTGTTAAATGGATTACTGATAAATCAGTTATGTTTTGGTTGGCACATTTAGCTTATCACTCACTGCAAATTTGAGCTGTGTGAGTGATATTTCTGGATTCCCCTGCACAGTAATTTGGATGAATAGTAGAGACTCTTTGGTATGCAGGTGTGGTGATGGTGGCTATTAGAGTAGCTTTACACCTCAGGAATCAGAAAGAGAGCTGCTGATCCTGACTGATCCTGTGCTCAGGGCAGGCCTCTGCTACCAGCACAATGATTCATACTTTCATAAGATATATTTATGTTAAGGATAATATTTGAAGATATAAATCCACTTTCAACGTCCTTAAACTGGCAATATATTGTGCAAAGGCTAACCTTCTCTATTCTAGCTTTAACTAACTACAGTTTTATCTGCCCTCTCCTGTTACACAAATTCTGAGCTTTGCGACAGATATAACATAGTTCACGGTCAGTAAACCGGGTGGTTTATAGAGGACTAAATCTGAACGCATTCATCTTATTTTTTATTAAAATGTTGCAAACGTCCCTGAACTCCCTTTGCTTCCTCTGACTCATCTCTTTAGACACATGCATGCACACACATAGACGAGGAACTCTATGAACAATACAAGATAGGCGATGGTAAATTAAACATTAACGCTTTATATTATATATATGAAATAAAGATGTGTAATTCTATGTTAGTTTTCAAGAAGACTTTGGGGTTACAATGAAATTTGATTGAATTTGATTTTTCAGTTTAAGGTAGCATGTGTTTTGTAACAATGTGAATTACTCAGTTAATGTAATGTATATAATGTAATGTGTATGCATGTAGATAGTACAGGAGAGGCAAAAATAAGCCTTGGGGCTTCAGCCTATTCCTTCGGTTGCTGTCTGATGGATTATTTTGTAAAAACATGATTTTATTTTGTTGTCTTTGTTTTGTTTGTTTTTGTTGTTGTTGTTTTTTGTTGTTTTTTGTAACCGAAATAAAGCATTCATTCAAATAAAGCATTCATTCATATTGAAGAAATAAGGAATAAAAATGCCATATATAGTTATATAGTATGTAATTCTATAGGCATATTGTATTGCAAGATCAGATATTTTAGCCAGTTTACATTTTACAAGATCTGGGACCAAATCATTGTTTTGCAAGGATCATGTCTTTACACACAAGTCCCAAGTAAAGACTATGACTTGTTTAGGACAAGTTCTTGTCCTAAACTAGTCATAATGCGCTTCCAAAGTGTGATGCCATTTTAACAACATTTTTTAAAAATCATGAATGTTATTTATTTGTTAATGAGTTCAGGAGTGCTGGAATTTTACTTCAGCCATTGTGTGATTGGTACATACGTTTTCCGATGAAAAGTAATGCACTTAAAGTCTTGTGGGTGCCTATCAGATAGGCAGTAGGGGAGGGGCACTTTTAACCAGGAATTTGTTGGAATTTATGTCCAGAAGTTGTGTTTTTTAAAACTAACCCTGATTTTTTTAAGGACAATAGGAGAGTGGTTTTGGTGCCTTAACTGATAATTTTACTAGTTTAAAACATTTAAAAGATTCATCATCACCTGTGTCTGAAATTTGTTGAACGCAGCCCTCATCCAATGTTGTGTTTCATAGTTTAATGTACGAATCGCACTGCAAAAACTTTCATAAGAAACTTTGGTAACGCTTTATAATAAGGTCCTTAATAACCATTTATTAACACGTAATAAGGCATTGTTCTCACTTTAGATCCGGTAGTTGCAAAAAGCATAGTTAACTTATAGTTAACTTATAATAGAAGAGCAATAAAGTATATTTTAATATCAATAAGCAAACAAAACAAGATTAATAAAGGCATGGCAAAGACATAATGGGTGGGTCATGGGTGTTTGTAATGCCATTATTAACACTTAAGCTTAACACATAAGCTTATAAACACACAATAATGTTAATAAGCATCTTGTAAGGACTTACAAGGGCCTTATTACTTGTTAATTAATGGTTATTACAAGGACCTTAATATAAAGCGTTACCGAAACTTTTGAACCAGTCCATGAAAATACGTTATTCATACGCTTCATAGCGCATCATATGGCATGACTTGTGGGACTATTTACAAGTCAAAAGACTAGACTAGTAGATGTGAAATCATGATTCATAATGTTTAAATCAAGCTGCAAGTCTTTGATTTTATCAATCCAAATCATGTGACTTGAGTCAACACTTCTGCACTTTGCTGATAATTTTAGTATCAACATTACGCTACATGTCACATTTGTTAAAGAACTATCTTTCTTTTTTTTTTTAGAATATTTTATTTTTCAGTTTTCAATTCAACAAGATATACATGAAAACACAAACACACAACTCCAAACCCCTTCCCCAACCCACCCACAAACTGAAAAGCGAGAGAGAAAAAATAAATAGATAAATAAAATTTAAAAATGAAAATATTTATGATATAAAATTAATTTAAAAATAAATAAAATAATAATTAAATTAAATTAAATTAAATAAAAAAAAACGGTCGAGAGGCAAGGAAGACAAGAGTAAGCTCTGACAACAAAGAGAATGCAAAAACTACAACCTGTCCACCATAGAAGCTGGCAATATGTCCATAGATGCTAAATAGGGCTGCCACATCTCTGTAAAAGTATTATAATCATTCCTTTTTTTTCAAGTGGAACACAGAACTATCTTTCTAATAATTATCTTTCTTTATTATGTTGGTAGAAAATATTAAGCAGAAGGGTTACCAATCAAACATATGTTTTGTCGCTCATTAGTTCTTTATAATAAGATACAATGTGTAATATCTCAGAGAAAATAAGCAAATAGGTGGTGCTCTGTGTTCAGGCTTGCTGCTGACAAATCTCCTGTGTAAATTACGCGACACACAATACAACACTGATGCATGTTGGTCAAAACAATAACGCCCGTGAAGACCATGTCCGATGAGCCAAACCAGTGAGTTGGTGAGTTGTAATTGTTCAGTCATTTCATTGTAAACCAAATGAATCTGTTTGCTTTCCAGCTCACAGATTCTTCATTCATTATGTCTGACCATCTGCTACATGAAACATGGCTGATTTCAACAGTGGGAGGACACCGGCGATTAGTGTCACACCCCTCCTTCATGCATCTATCTATTGTCTATACCTGCTTTTTCTCTGGGAAACATGCCGGACAGGTCGGCAGTCTAACACACATTCACACTAAGTCACATTCTAACACACATTCACACTCACATTCTCACATGTGGGAAAGTCAGACGCTGCAGTCAGCCTGACCTGCATGTCTTTGGACTGCAGGAGGAAACTGGAGCACCCAGAGGAAAAGCCTTGTGAAGTCAAGTCAAGTTTATTTGTACGGCTCAATATCACATAAAATGTCTCAATGGGCTTTACGGGCTCACAACTGCAACTGCTCCCGACCCAGCTCCGAGCTCTCTAAAGCAGACGAGGAAAAACTCAGTAAAAAGATAACCACTGAAGAAAAAAAGGAGGAACAGATTCCCCTTCCTCTGACAGCTTGGGTGCAATGTGAGTTAAAGGTGAGAAAATGGCAAAATGTTGTAGCAGTTAATAGAAATATAAATCCACAAATGAAAGCTTCAGTCAGCTGAAACGCAGCATGTGGGTTTTCACTTTGTCTGGATATACTCTTTGTGCTACGTAGTCTTTACAACTAGATGACCACCTACGTTCTTACTCCCAGTGGTTAAAGACGTAATTTAGCGATGATTGGCCCTCACTGTGCTGATTGTTCAGTATTCACCTCCATGTGATTACGCCCACTTGTAAAGTTGATTTATGACGTTTTTCTTTGTCAATCTTGTCATTTCCTGGCTTTGACAATGAAAGATTATGAAAAATTATATATTATTAATACATTAGTTTTAGTTTATAAAGTTCATATTGTATTTTAGACCATATTGCCTCCTAATGCAGGAGTGAAAATCATAAGCTGAAAGTTTATCTATTTGCCTTAAATTGTTTAGTATCATTAAGTTAGATGAGTTATGTGCACATAGAAACAAAATGTAATCTATGTAAAAACCTGTTTTCTGATCGTGTCCAAGACAATTTTATTCTTGCATTTGACACTTAACATACTTTTTTTTACTCTTGTTGCCCTCTATTGTCATATTAAATTACTGGAGCAGTTCTCATGGGGCGGTTCAATCCCTGACCGTTGCAGCCTACATGCCGAAGTATCCTTGAGCAAGATACTGAACCCCAAATTGCTCCCGATGCTGTGTTCATCGGTGTGTGAATGAATTCCCAATGGTGGCAGGTGGCACCGTTTAGGGTAGTCTCTGCCACCAATCTCTGCCAATGTGTGTGTGAAAGGGTGAATGAGCGCAGTCTGTAGTGTAAAACGCTTTGAGTGGTCGCAAAGCGACTAGAAAAGCGCTATATAAGTGCAGGTCCATTTACCATTTACCTGCCTGTTCAGAAGCGGTTGATTGCTTGGCCTCTAGTATTGCTGCTTGGATTGCTTCTTGAGAAACCAAAAAACTTCATACTCGACATTGTGCTTCCTTGGGTCCTGAGCAGTACAGCTGCCAAGTGTGAAGTCAATCAGATTAACTGTTGCAGAGAAAATTGAAGGGCAGACAGAGAAACAGACAGAGACCCCTTCTACTTTAGTTAGATGCAGATTAGATGTCTAACGCCTGTTTGATAGTGTTTGATATTTTTTCATACATGTTGCCAGGATTAATATTAAGATTCCCTTATTAGGGGAAATTCAAACTCTGCATTTAACCCATCCTTTTTTTACACAGCAGTGCACACACCATGCTTAGGAGCAGTGGGTAGCACATTTCTGCGTCCCCGGGGAACTGTGTGGGGGGGTTAGGTGCCTTGCTCAAGGGCACTTCAAGCCTGAAGTTACAAGCCCGATTCCTAACCTCTAGGCCTTTTGTCAAATAAATTATACTCAAAACACGAGTGTAGGGAGGAGAGGGAGAGAGAGTCCAAAAGCAACGTAATTCTATTGAATTTCACTTGTTTGTTCAT
The DNA here is from genome assembly GCF_030273125.1 of Centropristis striata. Taxonomy (NCBI): domain Eukaryota; kingdom Metazoa; phylum Chordata; class Actinopteri; order Perciformes; family Serranidae; genus Centropristis; species Centropristis striata. The sequence continues at coordinate 26,078,177 of NC_081529.1, read as the reverse complement.
TTGGGGTTTTCTTTTTCAGTAACAATATCCTTGTAGAGGAATGTGGTACATAATTATGAATTATAGCTCAAAGCCCATTTGTTCTTGTGGGTTTGTGGTAAACATGGAGTTGTGATTCACATGTTGGTTCTCTTTGTATTCCATATACACAGTCGCTCATTAAGTTGGAATCATTTTGTTTTCAGACACAATCTTCATCAATCGGTTTCATCTTCATTGTGATATGTTTGGAAGAGATTGATAAATAAAGTTTTTAGAAGATACACTTTATCTGTCAAGAAAAATTCACATTGTTCATGGAAAGGGTATATATATATATATATACACTACCGGTCAAAAGTTTTAGAACACCCCAATTTTTCCAGTTTTTTATTGAAATTCAAGCAGTTCAAGTCAAATGAACAGGTAAACAGGAAAGGGTACAAAGGTAAGTGGTGAACTGCCAGAGGTAAATAAAAAAAGGTAAGCTTAACCAAAACTGAAAAATAATGTACATTTCAGAATTATACAAGAAGGCCTTTTTCAGGCCATTTGTCCATTTTTTAAATTATTTTCATGTCTTTGTAAGTCATTTTGTGTCTTTTTTTGGTCATTTTGTTTCTTTTTTTAATAATTTTGTGTCTTTTTTTGGTCATTTTGTGTCTTTTTTTTCATCCTTAAGTCCAACATAAAATGTGATTTTGAATCTTTTTTTTACTTTCAAAACACTATCATGCTTAATAAAGAATTTTAAATGTTGCAAATGTGTATTCATTTCAGAGTACACTGAGACATCAAACTGCATCATTTTCAATTCAATTCTGGAAAAGTTGGTGTGTTCTAAAACTTTTGACCTGTAGTGTATATATATATATATATATATATATATATATATATATATATATATATATATATATATATATAGAAATATATATACATATAAATATTGTCAAGTAAGTTGAGATCTCTACTCGCCACACACCAGCTAAGTGGTATAAGACTGTGGAAACCAGGGACTTTCCAGCAGGGTAACAACAGTTGGTGACAGTTGGGCACTTTCCTAACAGATGATTTGATGCAGGATATGGCACTGTAATGATTGATGTTGATCCAGTATGATAAATGTGAAAAAGATGCTAATGAAAAGATGATTGTATGTAAAATGATAAGTTACAACGTTGATGTGACTTGATGAAACAACTGTTGAAATGAATGCAATAATAATCGGTTAAACAGTATGTGTGGTAACCGGATTGATCGTTAGAAATTTTGATGACTGAGATGTTAATCTTGAGGACTGTGTTAAAAAGAAGGAACTGAGACAGGGCGAAGCCAGTAGAAAAGGGGAACTCAAAATAATAATAATTCACAATATTTTAGACAGCTCAGTTTCCCTCAATGTAAACCCACTAGAGCTACTTAAAATGTGCTCCCGACCATATTATCACTTCTTTTGATTTTAGTAAAAAAAAAGTAGTTCTTTAGAAGTGGTCAGAACATCAAAAAATATAATTTCCTGTATTTATATGAAGACTTGTGGATTAATAGTTTGAAGTATAACTGCTTCTTGGTGATTGTTGTTTTTTATATCTATATACATATAGATATACATAAACAGCATGCCTCTGGAACAGCAGCATGAGACTCAAATATGATCTGGATGTTAATGTTCTGCTCAGTAATCTATGCTGCTGTTTTACACAGCTGGAGGTAATATATTCAGTAAATGAGAGAAAATGAAAACTCGAGCCAAGCAGTTTAGTGTATGGAAATGTGGTATTTATTCACTTTGTGTTTGATATATCTTTTTTTGTATTGAGTGCATATAGAAAAGAAAAAAAAGGTTTCATGCTGCCACATGAACAAAATAAAGAAAAACTTAACTTGTCATCTCTGTCATGACAACACCATAGCATGAGACATTCATTTGGACACAAATCTCATTATGAAAAGTAGGGAAGAGAAATAATAATTGAATTAGCCTGACAAAAATACACTTTCATAGAAAAGGAAGACATTCTGTGCATCATTATTTGAAAAGAATCATAGCGTTTATTTGCTCTTGTTGTATGACGCTACATGCATTTCTTTATGTCTTTATATATGTCTTTCTTTCTTTGACCACTGCTGGATATCATGTCACAGGCAGGGAACTACAGGGATGAAAGACGGAGCATCACTGATGTCCTAATTTAGGGCACAACTATGCATATAGCTCGAAGCAACAGCAGTGTGCTAATTACATTTAATTATTCTCATCACACCTGTAATATTCTCTTTTGATTAAAAAAACATCTGCAGCAACTGAGAAGGGGGGAAAAAAATCTTTCCCGACTTGCCTTCATCAGGAACTGCATGACCCACAGGAGTCCTGCAATTATGCAGCCTGTCAGGTACAATTCAGGGCACGTGGGAATACATGTACGAAATGATTGAGATGGCCTCACATGGAGCTCCATGGATGTCAGCTGCTCTGGATGTAGGAATACAGGGGGAGGAAGTGGTGTTCTAATATGTCGAAAAGCATGAAAACACTCAAGATTGAAGGTTTAAAAGCCAAAATTGTGGTCGCAATTATAAAATTAAAGTGGCACCCTATGGATCACTGCAACCGACACGTATGAGACAAATATCCCTTGATGCGATTCTTCTTACTTGTTTATTCGAAGGAGCAGAATGAGGTGCCTGAGCTAGCCATTACCTCAAATTACATTCTCTTCTTTTCAAAGAATCACAAGCACTTAAGATAAAGGCAGATGTATCGCAGTGTAAGCAGGATTGTTTCGGCAGTCGGCTCTGGAAAAGATCTACAGCCCTCATCTCTCTTCTGAGGAAGACACTCCTCCAACAAAGCATGTCTAATTTGAAAAAAGAATGAAGTGGGGAAAAAGCGATTTCAATGAGCCAGGAAATGTAATGCATCTGGCCCAGCAGCTTTGATGGGAGTCTATCAACTCCAATATTAATGTGAGGATTTGAGTGGCCATTCATGTGTTGTGCTCTCGAGCTGAGAGAGAACACAGTTGTTCTATTACATGGGTTAGCACTTCTATAGAGATCACCTGAGACCTGCTGGACATTTTCCCTTCACATCCTCGTCAGCATTGTCCCTGCTGAGCTGAGTGAAGTCAAACAAATGGCACCTACAGTGGGCAGATGAGACTAGCCAGAAAAAAGGCCAATGTATTGTTTGTTTTTTGATTCACTTAAGAGCATCGAGAGAGAAATTATGGAGCTCTTTCACAACCAGAGAATAGGAGACTGATTTGTAGACGAGGTGACACTTGCATGCTGATTTTACAAAAAAAAAGGGTCCTTGTTCAAAACGGTACAAAAAAAAAAAATCAAGGAAGTGATTCTGTCCAATGCTCCCTATTTATGACATATTTTACTCATCTTTGGATGTCAGGGTTTACTGTTAAGCACTGCATATTGTTTAAGGAGATGGAGGCAGCAGTCAGTGCATTGATTCCTTACTGTTTCCTTTTTGGTTTTGATTCAGTGAAAGAAATAGTTCTGCATTGTATCAAATTTAAGAGCAAAGTCAGATGTAAAAAGTGTAGGCCTCAGCCAAAACCAATGGCGGTCCAGGGGCATGGAGGAAAAAAGATTCTTCCCATATGCTGGGCACTATAATTTTTTGTGACATTGTTAATAGGATATCTAAAAAATTGGGGAAAACATGATAGTTTTCACAAAATCAACCTCCAACCTCCAACTGTCTTCATCAATCTGAAACCATACCACAACAAATTTTCACTCTTGCTTCCTAAAAAAGAGTCTAAAATTACTATACTATTTTTGAAATTGTGTGGTGGCAGTTTCTGTTGAATAAAGCACAGTCAGAACACTTCTTTCTGCAGAGTTTAATGCAAGCATTAAATTAGACTCACATCACACCACAAATAATGAGATGTGCAAATGAGCACCAATTGGGAACCAGGGTGTTTATACACCTGAAAGCAAGGTTCACAACAATCACAATATTAACAAAACAGTACAAGAGCAGTATAGATTAGTTCTCACAGTCCATAAGAGGATATCATTTAAGCGATCTCATAAGCCGCCCATATCCCTTATCTTTATGTTCTGACCCCACAGCTCTATCACCTTCCTCAATACAGGACGTCATGAGATAGAGTACAATAGGTCATCACACTATGACATGTAATCATATAAGACATAGAAGCAAATGGGAAATTTCCAGTACAGTTGCATGACATAGGTAGGTCATGTGCTATATAAAAGAAGTGGACGTAGCCACCACTTTAATGACTCGAGTTTGGCATTTTCACTGTCACCATCTTGTTGTGTTTTTTTGGAATCAGTGCATGTGCAGAACGGATACGGCAGCCAAAAATATGCTCTGTAATCAGCTAACGCTAGCGCTGGGCAGACCCATAGATGGCAATACTTCCGAAGTAAAAAAATCTTTGCTCCATTGGTTTGTCGGAGAGACTAAGGGGAAATTATTCAAAGTTGAAGCTATTTTAAAACCTGAAAGATTTGGGGCTTTTGAAAAATTATTCTAGGGAACTTTAGCTGAGCACAGAGAATGGAAACACAGAAACAGTTAGTCTCACTCTGTCCAGAGGTAACAAAATCCTCAGAAAATTTCAGCACATAAAGTCTGAATGTTTTATCAGTAATATTCGTGGTCGAAAGCAATTCAAAATATCTGCTGAAAGATTAACCTTTAAAAATATGACACATAACGGTTTAGTATTACAAAATAACACATTTAACACACATGGATTCAAGCTCTGCAGCACCAACTGTACTTTCTTATTATCTTTGTAATTCACAGACAGAAACGGGAATTGGGATAGACCAAGCATGCAAACATGATGGCAGCAGTCTGGCACTTCATAAGTGCAAATGTCAAAGGGCATTTAGGTGCAGTGAAGAGCATGCAGAGGTTGGAGCTTCTCGAACAGGCAGCAGCGCAGCTCACCAGCGGTGGGAAATGGAGGACATCTTGCCAGGGTTATGACTTCAAACATGTAACAGCCTCAGCCGCTCCAGGCCAAGGGAACAGATTGCTCCAATTACAGCAAGCCTCACGCACCAGAGTCCCCTTGACACATGCAACGGTCTATTGGAGTGGACTTAGGGTAGTGGTATGTTGCTCTGGAGCACTGTGGGTCCTCGCATCCCTTTGCCAATCTGTATTCTGTTTGAACCCGCAGACATCTCCTTTTACCCCTGCTTTCGTTTCAAATTCTGTCCAGACTTGGTGTTTTTGGCTGCCAACACAGGTGATTGGCACCTTCTCTCTGAATTTATAACAAAATCAATTCTCTAACAGCATCCCTGAGCACATCAATCTAAGAGAGATGCTTTCTACCCCCTCATTTTCAGCTTCACAGGCACAGAGTGGTTATAGATGAATCCCTCAGTATACTTACCCGTATCGGCTCTGAGAGCTGTAGCAGAGCGCTGCTTTAATTGGCAGCGTCAAGTAATGCACAACATGTTAGGAGCCAGCAGCATTGGGAATCACCTTGTTAATTGAGGGCCGCAGTTGAGAGATTGACTAATTGATCAAGGCCTTTACAGTGGTAGATAATTCATGGCAGCAACACTGCAGGAGGAGGAGCCTTGTCAGAGATGATTCATGTGTCTCTTGGAGGAGAGTTGGTCTCCATGGTCTCTTTTGTTCCGTAGGCCCAATGTGAAGGGGATTGTATCATCAGCACCTCCGCCCAACTGCTCGCTTCTCCCTCTAAATCAGAATTAAAAGGTGAGGCTGGTGTTGATAGGTTGCCACAAATGATACAGTGTTGTATGTCTGTATGCTTCCCCTGATGGCTGCTGCACTCCCCGAACACCATCAAGATACAGGGAAGATGTATGGTTGTGTTGTAATGAAAGCATGAAGGGACCCCAAGTCATGGAGGAAATGTCTCCATCACACAGGTAGAGAGGTAATCATGCCCCTGTGTACTGTACTCTGGGAAAAAAATGAAATATGTGGCAACAACGTAAAGCTTATAAATTGAAGGAGAAGCGGAAAAACCTCTGATCAGATCTGTGGACTGAGACGGCGCTCTATGTTGTAGTGTTAATAATATCTTTTTATGGTAGAATATTCATGTTAGGTGTGGATGTTGTATGGAACAGGACTTGGCTGTGATGGGAGTAATGCACTGCAAAAAAGAGGAGTCTAAAAACAAGATAAAAACACTAAATCTGAGGGAAATTATCTTGCTGCATGGACAGATGATTTCACTTGACAAGATGTCTTGAATTAAGATTGTTAAATCTAGAAATAAGCATGTTGAACACTTAAAATAAGAAATTATTAATAAATTTTTATCTTGGTAAGAAACAAATCATTTGCAGTGATGAAGATAATACAGTTTTAAAGGAAAAGGACACATGCAGCAGGTATTTTACAGTAAATCTATGACACATTATTCAAGCCAAAAAACAATCATTTTAGTAAGTATTACTCTTGTTTGGGTAATGTTTGAACTCTACATAACCTAGCAATTTAAGAAGCCTAAAGCTTTATTATCTCAGCAGGGATCATGAGTTTGGCTGCTTGTGTGTATGCCAGTCTGTCTGGAACCTGTCATATTACTGGACCAATCAGCTAAATGATTTTTGTACAAATTGATGACTGTAAACTGAAAGCGCTGTCATGGTTGCTGTCATTTATACTTTTGATTAACCTGTTTTATTTATTGTTATATGTTGTAATTGACTTCTCGCTCCTGTAGGCCATATGTTGGCCTTTGCAGCGCGTGTGCATGGCTTTGCATTGCAGATTGAGTTTGGATCAGTTGGATCAGTTGATATATTCATGAGCTCTTTGTTAGGATTTACATCTTCAGGAGGAAACCTGAGTATGATGCTTCAGCTCAGAGGAAATGAGTCTGTCTGACTGTAAAACAACAGAGCACACAGCCATATTCCAATGGGCATCAGTTACAGAAGCCTCGATGTAGCATACTATGTATATAAACATAATCTACAATAGCTTTATTATATTAGTAATACTATGTTCTGAAAAGCTGACAAGCAGTATTATTTTTATTTTATAGCCTCGGGATGTTTAGCAAAACACCCATGCATTTAATAGTTATAAGAGTTTGTTGACAATAAGCAAAATGTTAAATAAGACTTTCCTTATCCTTTAAGGTAAGCACTATTTTACAAAGGCATTATGGTGAAAATACAGTATGTTTTGATAAATTTAGGTATGTTTTCTTTTTCCAGATATGCATCAGTCTCCTGTTTTCTCAGGAGCAGCATCTGTTGGTTATTTCTTCTCCCAGAATTGTCATCATCACTTCCAGCTGAAACAAGAGTTTGTAGGGTCTCCAAATTAAATTTTGTGAGTGTGTCAGGGGAATTCAAATGAAATATATTTTTGCATTGTTGTAAAGGTGATTCAAAATAGTAACTTGGTGCTTGGTGTTAAAATTAAAGGCGGAACCTGCATGTATAATTTTTATGTTTTTATCTGCATGGTGTCTATTTTGCAGGCACACATATCTATATATATACTGTGTGAAAGTACACCTATGATATGCAGTAATGTGTGCTTATATAAGTGTTCATTTGTTCTTTTTTTATGAAAAAGAAAGACCAGCCAGTGACCTTAAGGTGAAGTAATTATTTTCACAATTTTACACAAGCTACTCTCTAATTATTACCATAATTGATCACAATTTGTCTATGTTTTATTTGGCATTAGCATCAAGATTAGAGTAGGTCATATCAGGGGAGAGGCTTGAGTTGGTTACACCACATAGACTGTAGTGTATCCAAGCTCAGATACAAACAAGTGAGGCTTGCCAAGTTTGCCTGCAGCATAATCTTCCACATCCTACCAGTAAAGGATTCATCTCAGTGTTTTAACAGCAGCAAATATGGCAACTTGAAGTGTTTTCTGTGGCCAGACAGAGAATCAAAGTGTCTTCCCACTCACATTTGAACTGTTTTCGATGGATTAAGTCCACAAAGTATGTTATTGATTACTGCAGAGCTGTGAAATCCTCTTTACTTCACTGCAAATAGAGGTGTGTTGGGAATTATGTTGATGAAATTACACTTCGGGTGAGGAAAATCGTATCACTGTCTTAATACTGAATACATTATTTTTAAACTCACGCTTTCAAGTAAGTTAATTTCTCATACAGGTATTTCAATTGTCAATGTCAAAAACTCAATCATGTTAACATGAAACAAACTGTGAGGCCCACAGCGGGGCAGGACAAATTCCCCTCAAGGCAACTCTTCTCTGAACTAGACAGAAGAAACTAATGAATTGGCCAGGTTCTGATTTCAAAGGGAAAATAACAAGCGTATGGAGGACAGCAGTCCTTCAGCCAGTTCAGCTGTGAGTCCTTAGCAGTGTTTCAGGCGTTTATTGATTCCTTTTTTAACAGGTCTTTCAAAGAACACATTAAAAGTTTATGCAAGAGTTTTCATATTTGTCACAAACAATGAATTGGAGGTGTTAGCACTGTTTCCTTACCAGTGTAACAGCTTTAAGTCATTGAATTACAAATTAAATCTTAAATCTGTTACAGATACTGAGGAAATATATGTAATTTAATCATAATTTCTTATCAAAATCTTGGTGTAACATCCGAATATAGTCTCCCTTTTAATAAAACATTCATCTTGTTAATTTGCATCTTTTGGCTGTGCAGGATGCCTTCTTTGGCAGATTTGTGGACAGCAGAGATCAGCAAAGCCGTGGGGACACATATGAGTGCGACACCATCAAGTGTAGGATGGCTTACAGGGAGCTGACTCTACGTCCAGACAGGCTCAGTTTACTTGGCAGCAGTTTTGAGCGTTGTTTTTGATTGGTTCTTGGTTGGTCTGCGTCCAGCTGACCGAACCAAGGCAGGTGGCCATGTCGTTGGACGACAACACCCTTTGGTGCTGGAAATTTAACAATATTTTCCTTCCGAGATCAGAAAAGAGCTCTTACATTACTGTACTGTGTAGAGCTTGTTTACCAGGAGTGAGAATGCTGTCAACGCTAAAAAGCTCAACGTCAAACTTGAGGAAATATCTACACTTATGTTAATAATAATAATAATAATACATTTTATTTGGAGGCGCCTTTTTTGGCACTCAAGGACACCGTACAAAAGGATAGAAAAGAGCAATAGCAACAGCAATAAAATACAATATAAAATGCAATACAATACAATACAATAGACATATTGACATATTGGACAGGGTAAAAGTCATCAAAGGGTATAAGCAGTTTTAAACAGATATGTTTTGAGTTGTGATTTGAAATGGGGGAGTGAGTCAATGTTCCTGAGTTGGGGTGGTAGTGAGTTCCAGAGGCGGGGAGCAGAGCGGCTGAATGCTCTGCTCCCCATGGTGGTGAGACGGGCGGAGGGGACAGACAGGTGTATTGAGGAAGAGGATCTGAGGGAGCGGGAGGGAGTGGGAACATGGAGGAGGTCGGACAGATATGGGGGGGCGAGGTTGTGGATAGCCTTGAAAGTTACCAGGAGGACTTTGTATTGAATCCGGAACTGAACCGGGAGCCAGTGGAGCTGTTGGAGGACAGGGGTGATGTGGTGGATAGAGGCGGTTCTGGTGATGATGCGGGCAGCTGAATTCTGGACCAGTTGGAGCTTATGGAGTGATTTGTGAGGGAGGCCAAACAGGAGAGAGTTGCAATAATCCAGACGGGAAGTGACGAGGCTGTGGACGAGGATGGCAGCAGTGTGGGGGGTAAGGGAGGGGCGGAGGCGATTGATGTTTCGTAGATGGAAGTAGGCAGACCGGGTAATGTTGTTGATGTGGGATTGGAAGGATAGTGTACTGTCCAGGATGACACCCAGACTCTTAACCTGGGGGGATGGTGAAACAGAGGAGTTGTCAATGTTGAGGGAAACATCAACAGTCACACAAGTTACCTATGTGTGATAAATACATAATTTAGTTCTGTCTTGTTCAGTGCCCGTAGGCCTGTCATGATAACCACATTTTGTTTGACGATAAATTGTCCCAGAAATTATTGCGATAAACAATATCATTGTCATTTAAAGAGCATTTATTGCCTCTGATATAATGATAATATTACAGTATAATAGTATAATAATGCAAGTACAGTGTGTGTGTGTGTGTGTGTGTGTGTGTGTGTGTGTGTGTGTGTGTGTGTACATATATATAAACAGTCTGAGTGGGTTTCATTCTGCATCACGAGTAATTTTAATTTTGATACTTTAAGTACATTTTGATGCTGATACTTTTGTACTTTTACTTGAGATATCGGAATATTTCTTTCACTACTGCCACACACACACACACACACACACACACACACACACACACATAAAAGTACTACAGTTATTTTCATTCCACCATTGGTGTGTAGGTATGAGAGGACAGAAACATACCAAAAGTGACAACAAATTGTGTCTCAGCATGTTTTTTTCTGTTCTTTTGACTTGATTCTGTGAAAAACACATAGGTGAATGCACAAGTCGTTCCTATGGCATCCTGCTGGCTGAAATGTTTTTGACATCATTATCTACATACAAGCACATTTAAACCAGACAGCTGATATCATACAATAAAAAAGACTTCACCTCGATAACGTTTGTTGAGCCCCATAAGTCGATTTTTTTAATTGTTGTGACAGGACTAGTTGTGCAATCCAGAAGGCTATATATTTATATTTAACCCACATATTTAGTACTTTTGAAAGAAACTTGACAGTGTTGAGTCAATGTTTTACAGTATAAGTAATAAGCTACAAGTGTAATTAAATAAATAATTACTTTAAATGAAGTAATCTGTAACCCAGTGTTGTTGTCAAGTCACAAATTCTCCAGTCTGAGTCAATGTCGAATACCCACTGTTCTAGTCTGAGTCCAAGTCAGTCACCAAAAAAGAGCTGGAATCGAGTCCAAGCTGAGTCATCACTACCTTAGTTTCAGTCCAAGTCCAGAGACCCCAGTGTCCGAGTCCAAGTCACCAAGAAGAGTCCAAGTAGAGTCATCATTATCTGTGTTCGAGTCTGAGTCACGAGTCATCAAAGGTTGAGTCAGACAGTAACCTCCAGTTCTGAGCAGTGAAGTCCTATCCATCTCAATACAAAATGAAAACAACTTCTCACTTAATTTATTGCAGAAAAAAATCTCATCTAGTTTCAAGTCTTCTTCAAGGCAATTGTGTAAATAATGGTCCCAATTAGAAGAAAATAGATTATAAAGAAGCTTGTGGTTTGGGAGATGGCTACCTTTGATACCTTTGGCAATGTCTTGTTCAGCGTTCGGTTGTACTAAAAGACACTCCAAGGAGTCGATTGTTAAATTTTTAAGTAAGTAACCTACATTTTGTTTTAGCGCTAATACTTTATTTTTAGATACATCTGTCCTCCTGCCTCTCCAGTCCAAATACGGCCTATCCCGATTTCGAAAAACAAAGATTGCGACAGATGTAAAGTAAGATGGTGACAGCCGTAACGCCGAACTCGATGCTTCAAGGAACAGTCCACAAACCAGCGGGTGACTGATACAGTCTATGGTCTGGGTTAAGTTCCAAGTTCTCCGCAACTTCAAAGAGTAGCGTAACTGTATCCCAAATCGGACACCGTTCGGCTAAGATTCTATCAAAATTTCTCATTACCTACTAATATAAATTTTCATGTTATGCTTCCAATTAATAAAATGGTGTGAAACTAAAGCCTAACTTCTTATCTTTCAAACCGTATATTGTTTTAACCGTGTAGGTTAGCCTCGGGTTTACCAGAGATGGCAAAAGGACGCTAACGCTGGTGAATTAGCCGTGCGCTAACTCCCAAATCGGACACTTGCATCTCCTTGCTGAAAAACAATGGGGAGCGGCTGAGTTTTTCGAGAGAAATTTTCTGGGTAAGCCAAATAAATAACACCGCTATCAACCATCGTTATCAACACACCCGGACCGTACTTCTGTCCTTCACAATAAAATACAGTACAGTAAAAATAAAGATGTACTTTTCAGATCGTTGCCTTAGTGTATAAATCAAAAGTGCAGCATTGCAGATGTGTCCGATTTGGGATACAGTAAAGAACGGTGTCCAATTTGGGATACAGTCTCTATAAATATACAAATAAAAAAGGTTGACATTAAACATAATGACAGGCTGTCACCATTTCAGGGAGTTTATTTAGATCTTTCAAAATCAACCAGTGGTTCTAAAATCAACTGAAAAACTGAAAAGACATTGACATTTCAAAGTCAACTTTTATAATGTGGTTGTTGTAATTCTTTATATGCAGTCTTGAGAAAGTCGTTTTTTTAACAGTGGAACGGCAGGTGTTTGAGTCTGAGTCACGAGTCTTCCCATCGTGTGCCAGATAGGCAAGTCTGAGTCTTCCGAGTCAAGTCACAACCGCGAAAATCTGACTTGGCGTGAGTGGAGTGACGAGTCTCGAAAATTGGGCTTTGAGTCAGACTTGAGTACTAAATCCTTGCTCTTACCTACTACATTTTAAGAGCAATCATTCCTGACAGAACAAGATCATTATATATGAAAGTTGATGGTTGAATATTTTGAAATTCTGAGCCATTTCAAACTAGACTGCAGTTTCCAAGGTTACCAATAATGCAGCTTTGTTTTTTAGGTAGCAGGACTCAGAAATAAATCACAATTTGTTTCTGATGAGGAGGAAAAAGGAGAGGAAAAAATCTGTAATAGGAAATCTGTAAAAGTCTGCTGTGTTGGGTGGAAAACAAATGCAGGGAAAAACTGGCATCAACTGACCATGATGTTGTTATTGTTCCCTTATAAAGGATGGAATATGAGACACATAGAGATGTGTATGGATATTAAAAGTTAAAAATGTTTCCCCGTAAATCCCAGCACACAAAACATGAACATCTAACTTATTCAAACATATTAAAGATTTATTCTGAGAGGTCAAAGTGTCAAAATGTGAACACAAAACTTGGATGATGGATCAGCACACAGTTGACAGCTGGACGTGATAAGAGCCCTTGGGCATGTTCAGGGATGTGTCTGTGTATTTGTTCATCGGAGAGGCAGGTGGTTGAAGGGCTGAATTAAATCATGTTTTGGCTCCAGTTCCTGCAAAGCACTCTGGACACAAAGCAAGGAGAGTAGTGCATATTTGTGCGTTTTAAATGGGGGGTTCGAAATTGTAATGACTGTCATTAGAAACAATGGAAGATGGTAACTTTCCCTCCATATGGAGCGACTCTGTCACACATGCAGAAGCCGACTGAGAGCCAATGAAAGCTCATTGTTCAGAGTCCAGAGTGGAAATCATCAATCAGCTCCTGAGCTTCCCTAAATCAATACCATGTGATGACACTTTGGCAGCGCTCTGCATACGTCCGCCCAGAGACTACTGGGATGAAAAAGAACAAGACTCTGCCACCATACATCTTCCTCTCTCCCTCCTTATTCACCGAGGCAGTTTGTTTGTGACAGAAGCAGCGGCAGGTCACAGGTGCCACGAAAATTAACCATCTTCTTCCTTCCACTGCAAATAAGTGGGAACATTTACCCTCCCGTATGCCGACATCCAGCTCTGTGGACGCATCCAGCCAGTGCATTCGATTTCAACGTGCGCACAGATGAAGTTGCTTTTTCTTTAGAGGTGACTGCTGACCCAGTTTGAAGCTGGTAACATGTGCCAAGGTCAGACACCCACAACTTTTTATTTGTTCACAAACCGCCAAAAGGCATTCTTGACTCAGGTGTATTCACTGTTGTGTTTTTTTTTTCTTCTGTGTGTTCATTTACAGCTCTGGATGTCTCTCCGGTCTTCTGTCACCTTTGTGAGCCTGTGGACTGCAAAGAAAATAATAAAGAAACCTCTTTTTGTAGCTGTAATAGGTACAAAAACATGGATTTTACTCCCTGTTTTTGATTTAAAAAATCTCTTATTTTTAATCTTTCTGAAATTTAACAAATAGCAACAAGGTAAATAGGTTAAACCCTATATTCTGCATACATATTGTTAAGAAAATCTAATTTTTTTCTTGTCCTTTTGCTGTTTTCTGTTTATGTCTGTATCAGGCACACCTATTTATTTACCTGATCATTCTGTTTCATATTGGTAGGTATAGCAAATGCTGTGAGTTACTCTGTAGTGTGCATAGCTAATTATAATAATGTTCTGTCATTGATGGGGTTTTGAAGTCTTAATCTCTGTTTTACAGCCTCTCTCTAATGTTGAGGATGTCATTCATAAATCTGACCTGATGAAAAGCCGTTGGAGTCAAAACACTGTCAACAAAGAAAGCATGAGATGCGCGACTATCTCTGTCTCCTCTTTGCATACTAAATTATTAAGCCATGATGGGGGAGGACTTTGCTGCCACAACACTGCTCTCTGCTGGTTAATGGACCTCTTATGTGAGACTGACCTTTGAACCGCTCACAGCTGAGGAGAATGAGTATTCAGGTTCCTAGTAGTGAAAGGAAAGTGTTTCAACCATCTGTTTTGCCATTCACAAAAGATCTCTTTTAATACCACAGGTAAATTCAAATCCCTACACTGTTATCATATTATTAAAAATGCATATACTGTGCATTTGCATATGTATGAAGAGAGATTAATCAACAAACCAGTGTCTTTTTTTCCCCCTCAGCAGCACAACACCAGGCATGCTGCATATAGGCAGATTAAGAAATATTCTGTCTCTTCCTGTATGTTTATGGCACAGATCCTCCGACTTGTGACTTGCAGACTCACACACTGTGGGGGGCATGCAGTTTTAGTAATGATTCATAGGATCCCCAGCTGCAGGGGCCTCCTGAACATTTGAAGTAATATCACTTTGTTCGGATCCTCCAGTCGTGTGTATGAGCTCTACACTCGTACCTTGTCAGGAGCTAAGAATTTCCTGCAGAGCCCCTGGAGCTGACCACCCACCTCTTTTTAGCCTTGTTAAGAACCAAAGGGAAATCATATTTCAAGATGGATACCCTCTCTCTTCATCTGCACTATGCTTATTACTGCATCCAAGAAAGATCAAAGCTACCTAAACTACCCTCAGAGCTTGCAGCCCCCTGAAGATTCTTCACAGTACTAGAATAACGAGGTGAAGACTGCCTCCACTTTTATCTTCACCTTGCTTAGCAAGTGAGTCATATTTGTCAGAAGAGAGTCTTTTTTGGCCAGGAGTGCCACGCTCTTCTTATACATACTCTAAGGAAGATTATTCAAGCCGGCAAACACATTCAGTGTCATTATTACTTTTTTTATTTGCCACTAAAGGGTGAAAATGTGCATTCCCCCACCGCCAGATATTGATTCATGTATTGGCATCGCCTAAAGCTTGCAGCAATAATCAAATGTGACCAGTATCAAGCAGTGGCTGAGGCAGCAGGCTAACCTGGGGACCCTCTCCCTCTCTGTCGATCCTGAAACAGCTGTTTGAGCTCTAATTAAAGGGAAGTAGCAGGTGTCACCTGAGCCCCAACTGCAGGGGCACACCTGGTTGCATTAATTTGATCCAAAGTGGTTTTGACGGACTGCCTGCACTCTGGCGTCCCACATTAAGCCACTGGAACTGAGCACCTGCTTGGAGCGAGCAGGCAAGAGTGCTCCACTAACACTGCTCTGTGGAGGTACGCCAAGCTGGCGAGCCCATGTCTTTGCAGTGACCCAGGGGACGGCTCCGTCATCCCTAACTCTGACTTACCAGCAACATCTGTAAGTGAGTGGACCTGCGTCGGTGACCTGTAGTCACGCTGAGCTGCAGGCCGGGTGTGCCCAAGATAATTGTCTGTGGAAACCTCCCTGAGGCTGTAAAGGCAGCTTGTTTCAGGTCTCCTGATGATTTCACAGGACATTTAACTTTACACCTCTCATTTGTTACCTCTTCGGGGCATTTCCAAATATCCATTACCAGGTTCCCAAGGAATGTAGCAACCCTTAACCTCCACTAGCTTTTATGTATGCATAAATTGCCTTGGGGATAAATGTGACACTGCATTCGGAGTTACTGACATGTTTGTGTGCAAGCTTAAGCAAATAGATGACCTTCAAAACAGAGCAAAAAATGCCAAGATAGTGGAATTGCACGTGTGTCTTCTTGCTGACACTTCACTTGCCTGATGAAATTTACATCAGCCAAGAATGAAGCTGCAGCTTTGAATGGGTCCTGCTTTGGGTCATGCTGCAGTCTCTGTTGCAACAGTTTCTTTGTGCGATGACAATACATTAATTTCATGAGTCAACAGGCTACGACTGGCAGTTTGTGTCGAGCTAAACAGTGTTTAATTGGATTCTGATCCATGGCAACACCACCAGAGGCTTGTTTCCATCTTTTATTTCAGCAGCACCTGGAGCGTAATGGTGGTGATTACATCCCTCCTGTGGTGTCCCGGTGGTTCAGGCTTCGCAGGCCCCTGGGAATACGCTGCTAACAGTCACGGTCCATGCTGCCCTGCTGCCCTGCTGGCTGCTGGAAAACCCTGAGCTGCTGCTGCTGCTGCTGCTGCTGCTACTGCTGCTGCTCAGAGGTTTTGTTAAAGCACCACTGAGACAAGCCCAGGTTCAAAGGGAATCATGATAATACAAACCAAATCAATTGCTTACTGCACAAAATCAGGCGCAGTAGAGATTTCAAACAAGGGATCAAGACAGGCTCGTATTTGTGGAGGCATAAAATTAAAACTGTTCACTTCAAAGTAAATTAAATTTATTTTTATGAAACAGAATCAGTTCACTTTTTGATCAAAAGCAAACACATAGCACTCGTGTTCATAATGAATATTAACATATTAAAAATAAGATTCAAGGGGATTTAAGCTTTTGTATTATCTTTCAGGCAGAAAAGGCCTAATTGGAGATAAACAAATTACTGATTTCTTAGTGGGTCAGAGTAGGTTGAATGTTGGGATTGAAACTTAATTCTTGACCAGCAGTTGACAGAACAGTCTCACCACAAAGTTAATTTAGAAGACGAGCAGGGGAATATGCAGGTTCACACAGTGACCCGTACAAGTACAAGTCATTTATTTTGATCACCCAGATTGTGGTTGTGATCCCGGTGCCTGTGTATCGTGGCAGTTGTGTGAGAATTATTTTCTTTGCAAACTTATGTCCTGTAAAGCCCTTTGAGATGACACACTGTGAATCGAGGCTTTAGTTAGCAAAACATAAACTTGCATCACCCGCAGTTGTGAGCTTTTAGCTACAGTCAGCAGATGGCTAAACTTTTAGCAACATTTTCTGAAACGCCTCGCTGATATTGACACGTTTTATTGCGTTTATTGTCAGACTCTTCTAGACTCACTTTTTGCTAAGTCGGTCTTCCATTTTGGGGTTTCTTTGCAGCAGTTGCTAATATAGAAATAGTTGTTTTTTTTCTGCAGTATTTTGTTTTCCACCATTGTATTCATCCTCCTGCCCTCTCTGACTCGGTGTCACTGGTCAAAATTTGTGGGGTACATACAAATACCAGTCCATTACTTTTCACAGGAAATCTTATGAACCATTCATGAGGATAACCTGACCTGGCACAGAACCAGCACTGTAAAAAATTGTCTTGAAAATTAACAGTAAAATACTGGCAGCAGGGTTGCAGCATTCTACTGTTAATGTTACAGTTCCTCTACTATTATCTACTTTACAGTATGTTACTGTGATAAAACCACATACTGAATTACAGTAAAATCCTGCATTTCATTGATTTTTACAGTAGACTAAAACACACTGAAGCTAGTTACAATATTGTTGCAGTATACAATGCAGTCATTTTTGAAAATAGAGCATATTACTGTCTGAAAGACAATTACTATGAATTAAGTGCTGTCTTCACTGTAACCTCAGTACATTTAATAAAACCATATACTGAATGAGTTTTTTAAGTAAAATACAGCCATTAAAAATGTATACAAGAAGAGACTTAGAAAATATAATATATATATATATATATATACTGTATAGGTCATATATTTTATGGGAAACGGCAAGCTACCTACAAATATTGCCCAGAATGCATTGTTTTCTACAGTATAATACCTTTTTAATGGAAAACAGTATGTTACTGTCACAATTTGACTGTTTTCTTACAGCAATTTGTTACAGTGAGTCTATAACTGGCACACCTTTTTTTTTCCTTTATGAATTAAAGAAAGAAAACACAACATGTAAATTATTTTTATTCTTGGACAGAGCTAGGCTCGCTGTTTCCAGTCTTTGTGCTAAGCTAAACTAACTGGCAGCTTCATGTTCACTTCACAAATTGTGTGTGACATTAATTTTTTCATCAAGTTCTTGGCAAGAAGCAAATCAGGGTAGGCCTGTTTCCCAAAATATCAAACTATTTCTTTAAAAATATGTAAAAATTCAGAAATGGGCACTCCACCATCCTGAAGAGAGGACTGAAATCCATCAAAGTGGATTGAAAGTGTTTTAGAAAACATTATTTTACCACATCAAAGATCATTTGATTTACAAAATAGTATCATTGGGGAGGATGCAGTGATCTGAGTTTAAAATGGTTAAGAATTAATCCTAGATTTTAAAAAGAAAAAGAAGCACATAGAATATTTTTTAAATGAAACCCTTCAATGGCTTCAGAGCGACACTATATAACGAGGCCCTGCGAGGATCAGATGGAGTGATCGCCCTCCCTTTTCAAGTAAACCTGGGAAAGGTCGCTGACCCCTGCCGATAGAGATTTGGGTAGAAGACCTTCGCATGAAGACGGCGCTGACAGCAAAGGGAGGAATAACATCACTAGGCCTCTGACCTTCAGTGTAGACCCACACCGTCTTACAACCAGAGAGTCAGACACATCTGAATAATACATCAGCCTTGACTGCTGGGACCACCACCACTGCTCACACTCAACACAGAATTCACATCATGGTGTGAGGTTCGTCTCCCACTGCATCCCATACAGTAATGAACACAGTGTGTTTGACCAGCTGGGGACAAGTCTCTGCACCTTAATAATACCTACTATTTTTATAAAGAGGCTTATGTTGTTCAAGGGCTTTTTGTAGGTGCATTATGCATTATATATTTTTTTCTTTCACAAAATTGGATTATAATTCATTATTTGTGTTTTTCACACAATTATTTATACCAAGTCAAACCTTCCGCTCATCAGATACTCTTTACATTATGTGCAATTTGTTTCAGACTCTTTATTCCAAAAGCAATAGTAAAGGCTTAAAAGAGAGAGGGGAAAAAAAGCAACGCACTGCAGCTTTTGGCCTCTACAGTAATTTCTCACCTCCCAGCAAGTAAGTGAACAATAGATCGAGCCACGAGAATTCTGCTGTTTACACAGTGAGAATGAACAGAAATGCATGAAACATTTTAAAATCCCCTGTGATTCCTGGAAAGGCGAGCTGTCTCTCTCCTGTCTCCGTCTGCTTTACATACAGGAACAGCTCCATGGTTTGCACTGAGATTATTTGAATTTCATAGAGTGTTTGACATTTGATAATGGTGCTGTATGTTTATAGATTCAAGACTTTCCTTGCGAAGGTTCCCTATCATGTTTGTTCAGGATTCTCACTGCTCATAAAAAAAAAGCAATTGAATATACAAAAAAGTCAAATATCTCTGTGTGACATCAAAAAGACAAACCCAATTATTGTTTTAGCTTCACATGAGGAGATACATATCAATCAACCTTCTAGGAATATCTATATTTGCATAAAACATTCCGAGTAGCAATGACAAGAAGGGGGAAAACAAATGTTTGTTTTGCAACTGCGCCATCATTTATTATGATGGGAGAATTGTTGCCTCAGTGCCACATAATGATTGGACTCTGTTGTTCACCTGTTGAGACAGATTTATAATTTATTTAAAGTGCCTGTATGTGTATGTAAATAAGGCTGCTGTCACCAGAGTGTTGTTTTATTTTAATTCACTGAGCTCTTCTACAGCTGGTTGTTAATCTAAAAACAGAATAAAGAAATGTTTGTGAAGCTATGAGTTTGTGGACAGATGTGGCCGTGTAGGAGCAGTGTGGGAGGATGCATGCATAGTATGATACTGGCAACATCTGACAAACAGATGTGTGTGGGCTACAGTGTGCAGTGTGTGTATTGGGGATGTAAGTCCGTTAGAGTTCAATCAATGTTTGATGCTGCATTATAGTGTATGTGCAGAGGTTACTACCCTCTACTGGAGCACAGAATGAATGCAGATCAAAATGCTGCAAAAATAAATAAATAAATCAAACATAAAACGTCGACATCCTTGAAAGTGTTAAAATTGTAATAGCACTGAAGTTGTGTATTTTTTGCACCACCGTGAGAAGGTTTTTACTCCTATTGTGGACACCTTTCCGGAACGCGGAACCAATGTTTTCCGCTGTCCGCGTTCACTTCCGGTATGTTTTTGTTGTCACACAGGCAGTAAAGTTGTTGGCGTTGAGGCAGCTTCTGTACTCACTACAGTCTCCTGTTTTTAAACATACAGATAAACATAATGATTTTATTAACCGTGAGAATGTCGTAAAAGCAGGTAAACGTATCATTTAACGTATTAAATTCAGCTTTAGCGAGTTAGCGCTGTTTAAAAATGTGTCGGTTACCTGGACATACAGCATGCTTTTGTTTTAGCTAACTTTATTTACACTTGCTACGTTATTAGCGTTACCTGATTTTGTGACTACATGCCATTTACAAAATTAATTCATGGTATCATATTAGTTCATAGCATGTCCGAAAACAGTTGAGCCTTTGGCATGTTTTTTGTAACGAGAGTCTCATAAAATAGGTTACAACAAGTGAAAAGAAATTGCTTTCTTTTGCGTTGTAAAATATACATAATTTAATTGTGTATTTTACTCACTATTCAATTGTTGTATTTGCTTAAGAATTCAGAATTACACTTACTATATTTAGCCACATCTTCATATTTTCAGGTCTCATATTTAACATGAATTTGGGAGTTTATATAAGTGAATATGATGCAGCCTCGCATAAAAAAACCCTCAATCAGTAAATTAATTAAACGTTATTTGTGTAAAACCTTTAATACAGGTCAGTGTAGTTTAAAGTGGTTCACAGATTATTGACAACCCAATCATAACGTTAAAAAAATATAGAAAGTAAAATCAATGCATGCAAGACAATAAAAAAATGTAAAGATGTATTTGAAAGTTACAAAATGATTAATACAGTTAGGAAGGTGAGGGGTGGGAGGCTAACTTACAGTGTTAAACATAAAACGACAAAACAATAATAAATTGATGACAAAAAAATGGATTTAAAAGCTTTAAAATTAACAATAAAACCAAAATGCTAGACCCAAAATATATTTTAAAAAAAGACAGGAAAAAAGGACAATCACACTCAATGGGGGATAAAATAAAATAAAAAGTATAATAACAATAAAATAACTTGAAAAATTTTTGCAATATAAAAATAGCTGGATGGGTAAGCTTCAAGTGTACATTTAAAGTTTGTTTGTTGTCTCTTAGTGCATCTGTTTGTTAGTGTGTGTGGGATATTGAAGGGTTAACATGAGTGGATACGTGGTTGTCTAAAAGTCCAATTTCTGAGGTTTTTAAGGAATCATATCTTGTACTGCTGAATTTAAAGTGCGCACTCAGTGAAGGTTTACTCTGCCCATCCTCCTTAACGACTTCCATAATAATATCTGACCAAACATCCTAAAAAACAGGATTTTCAGCTTGTTTTGATGTTCTTGTTTTTTTTTTTTTTTTTAAATGTGCATAAAATCAAAGGCTGCACAAATGTTTCAGCTGATAAGCTGCAGAAAAGCAGACTGATATGATGAGTGCTGTTGGAGGGTAATACCTGTCCTAGCACCAGGACAGGTATTACTTCAGGAATGTGGCAAATTAAATGCAACCGTTTTAATTGGGTTCGGTTTCATCAGCCTCAAAGTTCACAAGGCCATGTTTCTGTACTCAGATGAATCAGGTGCTCAAAGTTGGCTGCTTCGTACTTTGGCATCATCTCCAGCTGCACTGAACATCCAAACACGGATGGAGTCACATGGAGGCAGAGCTGGCGCTTGTATGAATGTCGTCACTGTGCATGTGTCATACCCGCAGTTCTGGCTCATAGTGCCCTCACCTGCATTTTGTGGTTGCCAATTTGGAAATTAGGTGTATACATCTGTTTGACTGCAGCAAAGAGACTGTCGGGGATAGGGAAAGCAAGTGCCCGACCTGTGTATGTGTAATAGTGGTGGGCAGTTTTAGCTAATTGTGGACCCTTGACCAACTGAGCACAGAACAAGTGATTAAATGACAACCTTTGCCTTAGAAAATTACAGTGAACTGATGAAGTAATATCCAAACAGTGTGCGTGTAAATTTAACTGTGCATCACCATTAGGGATTCAGTCTGAACAAGTGCTGTCCTGACTCTGTCCTTCTTTCCCACAGCATAAATAAAGACCTTCTCATCAATGGCCACCCTGTGGTCAAAGATCTCCGCTGTCCTGCCTCATAATGAGGAACAGTTTCCACTGCAGTTCAGCGACAAAGTGGAGTCAAGTGTGGTGGAAATGCTGAAACAGTCCAGGCAGCAGCTGTACAGCAATGCCACAAGCGCCAGCCGAATGCTTAATGCTCAGATCATTATGGATTTTTCATGGGAGAAACTCAACACGGGCACATGGCGCCATGTGGACAAAGAATGGAGACGTGTATATTCGTACGGCTGCCTGTTCAAAGTGGCCGCTCTGTGTCGCGAAGAGCCGTCAGCAGACCAGGTCCTGCAGGCTGTGAGGACTTGTGACATGGGTTTACTCATGGGAGCAGCCATCATGGATAATATACTTCAGGTTGTTGTCCGGATTCTGCAAGGTGACGTCAAGAAAATCAATAAAGGAGATGAAGAAAGTGAACACACTGAGGTCAAGGTCAGTGGTCATAATGTGATGTTTTCAGAAGATTTTAGTTGAATGGAGCTTTTTTTTTTTTTTAACATTGTTTCTAGAACCCTTGAGGCTTAAAATGTATTGCTGAAGCACATTTATTATCAAACTTAATCAAAATAAATGGAAGGAACTTATCATTATCTAACAATAGGAAGAAGATAAGTGAACTGCTGGTTTAATTATGTAACCACAGAGTGAACCTTATCCTTAGAAAAATGATTTAAAGTGTGCAACAAACGGTAACCATTGACGACATTTCATCATGAGAATGATGCTCAAAGGGCACAGACCCACCATGGCCAGTGACGCATTCACATGCTCTTTGGTTTGTCTAACTTCTCAAATTGAGGAGCCTTTCTTTAGACTTCATTGTGTTCATGAGCTTTAAGTCATTATGTGGAAACAACACAGACACTAGAAAATGCAAGATAATGTGTTGCTTTTATTTTATTGCTCAGAGCATTTAAACAGCCTGTTGATAGCTGTTTAATTGCCCTGAAACTGATAAGGTGAGTCATGAAATATGAACAGGAACAATTTTTTCAAATTATTCTGACAACACATGAATGCAGCACATTCTCGCAATTTTAATGAAAGTGGAAAAATAATTAGTGTTTATGCCCTGTGATTCAGATCCCCTCCAAAATTTAATTGGCCCTCCCTTGACCCATGCTTCACCCTTCAACCAATTTTGCTGAAAATCAGGCCAGTGGTGTTTCTGTAATCCTGCTGACAGGCAGGCACACAAGCTGAACTGAAAATAACCTTTTTTGTGGAGGTAATAAGCCTCTCTAAAGTTTTAGAGAAGTATTTCCTTTGTCGCCCTTCATCTCGTCACACTCCCATCAGATGTCACCGAAGATAAAGTGCGACAAACAAATGTCAGATCACTTTGTTTGGATGTCATCAAAATGGAGAGGAAGAGTTCAGAGTGAGGTTATCAGGATGTTTCTACATTAGTTTATTTCTCCTTTCCTCGAAAGAAATAAAAAAAAAAAGGCTTAAATATATTGAAATACTTTAATTGTCCCATGTCTGTTTGCACTCTAGAGTGGAGTTGCAACTGAGAACTATTTTCATTATCGTTTATCTGCCTATTATAATCTTGGTTAATCAATAAATTGGTCAATTACATAGATTGATTTTTCTTTTTTTCCTCATCAACTGTCCAAAACCAATGTACTATTTTACTTTTTTATTTTTATTTTTTACCAATACTGAGTTTATTATCACATAAAGAAAAAAAATCTGCACATCCTCAATCACCAGTTTTGGCATTTTAGCTTCACAAATGCCCTAGAGATACATTTTTCAGAAGATCAACTCATTTTAGCTCTATCATAGAGAAATGTAATCACAGACACTGTTTTCTTATTATTTTCCCCTTGAGACATTTGCTATTAGAATTAAATTTAAGACCTAACAAATACTTGTTGTTTTGGCATCATAAACAGAGAATAAAGATCGAGTGCCATCGTGTTCCGGCGATTAAAGACGACTTGGCAGTTCCCAGGATAAAGTGTCCTTCGCTGGAGAGCTTCAACACAAACTACCTGCTCCCCCTCAAACCAGTGATTTTAGAGGGGATCATTGAGCACTGGCCCGCCCTCAACCAACACCCCTGGAGGTTTGTTTTTATTTTTAATGCATGTTCTCCTTCAATTAAAGACTGCACCACATCTGCCAGACAATTATAGATTGGTTTAGCATAGAAATCTTAAATAAATAAAAGAATGTCGATTTTTTTCTTTAACCTCTGGCTTCACAGTATTAGCATATCCATCAGTCCTCCATCATGGTTAAACACTCGAACCATACTTATGTTCAGTCTAGCCATGTAATCAGACAGATTTACACTTGTGATGCCAGCTGAGTGCACTCCTCATGCTGAGAGGACAGAAACCTGGTGGTGAAGCACCCCTGGCATGAAACATACAATTTACATCAGTCTGCTGCCAGGAAATGTAACATTTGGTGTGAGTTTCAGTCTTAGTTTCCCTTATAACGTGGCAACAACATCAACTGAATTTAGGTGGCTTTAGTCGTCACAACATCACTGATTCCTGACTCTAATGTCTGACACCGGAGTCGATATAACTGCCTCTCAATTTAAGATTATCCTTCACTGTCCTCCCTCTCACTGCCGACTCCTGACAGCTGACTATTCACTCTGACACCTGACATACGGCTCCTGGCATCTGACTCTCAGCCCCGGTGGTGGAGCAGGACAAACAGAAGTGCACACATGACATATTTTTAGCATTGCTAGAATCCTGAATGACCAGACTTTTTTGTGCGTGTCAATTATAGCGTTGTTATTAAAGAACTATAGGGGGAAAGTGTTGTGCTGGGACTCTTCACCCGTGAGCGTACTCCGGTTAGGGAATAAGGACACCGTTTTGACTTTAACTTCTTTATCTCAAACTTTTTCAGCAGCAGGTCATTACACACACTTATTCAACACATGCTGATTCTAAGGCCCCCGAACGTAAACCTAGCTGCCCTGTAAACTGCCCGACTCAAACAGACTGAACTAAAAAGTGCCTAAATATAATTATTAACCTGTATAAATCAACAATATCAATATAATCAAATTAACAGATTAATAGGGTGTATTTTCTGGTCACAAAGGGAATTTATAACAGTTGTATTACAATAATGGTTTTTTTTTCCCTACTGCAAAGCATAGAATACTTGAGGTCTGTTGCTGGCTGTCGGACTGTTCCCGTCGAGGTGGGATCCAGGTACACAGACGAGGAATGGTCGCAGACACTGCTGACGGTCAATGAATTCATCGATCGATACATTATAAATAAAGTAAGTGCATCCTCATCAAGTATTGCTGAAGTGGTGCGTTGTAACTTCGAACAAACAAAGACCTTCGTGTGATTTCTAACTCTGTACTTTGATTTTATTTTGCAGGATGGAGGGAAAGGTTTGGGTTACCTCGCTCAACACCAGCTTTTTGATCAGGTACGTTTTCCGACGACATGATTATGGAAATAATACTTGATCCATTTTGTCAGGTTACTAATTGATCATTCAGCTTATATTTTTCGCCGATATGAAGAATTGAATTCTCCTTATTTCTAGCTGTCACCCTCACACCGCATTGCTTTGCGCAGTATTGACATTTTAGTCCTAATTTTATCCTAAAAGTCAATAAATTGCCTGGATTGAACTTTACAGAAAGGGCACCTTGTCAAGCTAAAAGTTAGTTATTTCAGGCTCGTTGATAGATCAGGATGAGGCCAAACACTGACTTTTCACACCACATCTCCATCCCTCAAGAATCACCTGTAATTAACTTAACACATGTTAATTCAAACTGGGAAGTGACTTTATAATAATAAAGACGATTTAATAATTTAAAAAAAATAATGGTTTCCTTTTAGATAATTAACACATCTTTGGTGATCTTTCATGTGAATAATTATGTAATTTCTAACTATTAAATAGAATGGTGACAAAATGGGTTAGTATGTGCAGACAGTTTTGAAGTACAAACCCAATGTCACTGTATTATGAACTAAAACATTTGAAAGTTAAATGTTCGAGTCTGCTTCTTTTTCCTTTTCATTACTATTTTAGTGTGAAGACAGCAATGTCTTCATGTTATCGCACCATCTTAAAGGAGATTTACCATTTAAAAACTCACTTTTTCAGTGCTATCTTGTACACATACTGTACATTTGGATATCTTCTGTGCCGATCAGACCCACAAACTGTGAAATTAGGCAACCCAGTCAGGTTTTGTGGGTTGTCTAAATCAGAAAACATGGGATTCAACAAGCCATTTAGAGTCGGCTCCCCTTCCTATATGCAGGTTCATCAGAATATACAAGCCCCCGATCTGAGTATTTCCACCCACGGCTTGAGAAATACCTTTGCAAACACACCCGGAGGCAATCAATGAAAAGTTACCCAAGTTATTACAATTTCTCCTGAAGGGACCATGAATGTCTGTACCACATTTCTTGACAATCTATTGTAAAGTTGTTGAGATATTTCAGTCTGGCTCAGTGGTGACATTTCTATATTTCTATTTTTATTTCTATTTGTGCATATGTCTATTTACTTAAGACTTGTTGTATTTGTACACGGTCACCAATAAAGTTGTAATAAAATACTTTATACCTTTTTCCATTAAACGATTGTGACAATGTAATTTATTTTTGACAGATAAAGTGTATATGTTGTCAAAACTTTATGAATCAATCTCTTCCAAACATATCACAATGGATATTTTGTTTGAAAACGAAATTATTCCATCTATATGGCCGACCGTGTATTTTATAATGTTGTATATTTAGCAAAGCGTGTTTTTTTACCTTTATTTTATTTACATACTTACTTATTCCTATTTCTATTTCTTGTACAGCAGCAATTGTAGCAAAAGCCCCAGGGATCAATAAAGTATTTCTGGTTCTGATTCTGATTGCCGTCCCTTGAACCGCATGTTTTTCATGGTGGTTAACCCTTAATAGGGCACTCATTGAAATACTTGCAAATTCCAAATTTCAACCCTAGAGAATATTGGAGGATATTACATACAGACAGAATGTGTAAAAAAAAAAAAACATACGGACCCGGGGGAGGGGGGTAATATTTTGAGAAAAAAGTTTACGAGATTAAAGTGGCAAATCTACGAGAAAAAAATGTGCAGATTTATGAGATTTAAAGTGGTGAATCTGCGCCTGGTGAAGTTGCTTTTTTCCACTTTTTTTCTCGTAAATCTGCGACTTTTTTAGCACAGATTTGCCACTTTAAATCTCTTAAATCTGCAACTTTTTTTCTTGTAGATTTTCTACTTGATTCTAGTAAATTTGCAACCTCCCGGTTTGTATTTTTATTTTTATTCATACTCGGCCCTAATATGCTGTCATAGTCAAGTTCTCTTCGTACAAGTCACTGAAGAATAACTGTACGACTGTTTCTTGCAGATTTTTTTATTGGAGGTCAAGGTTAATAAAGTTAATATTATTATATTATTATCAAACTGATTGGTCAGATGTCATGGTGTCACCATCTGTGTCGTAGCCTGATCTTTGCTGATTAGCTGGAAGAAATCCATGTGGTTCTACGACCAAACAGAGAGACATGGGGACCTCATTTTGATATCCACTGAAGTTACCAAATATAGTTCTTTGCCCCATAAAGGGTTAAAAAGCTTAGATACCATGAGAAAATTCAGACTAAAAAGAAAGAACATTGTATATTTAGTCAGTGGGGTTTTAATGCTTCCCTGATGTCATTCGTCTTGTTAGATACCAGAGCTGAAGGAAGACATCCGCCCTCCTGATTACTGCTGCCTCGGTGAAGGAGACGAAGATGACATCACTGTGAACGCGTGGTTCGGGCCCAGAGGTACAGTGTCCCCTCTTCACCAGGACCCTCAGCAGAACTTCTTGGCTCAGGTGACACAAGCAAGGTTATTTTATGAATCCAGTTAGTGTCAAAGATCCATCACATGACCGCAGCTTGTTTACCACGTGGGATTTCCCGCTGTATAATACATCAGGTGGTGGGAAGCAAATACATTCGCCTATATTCCCCGGAGGACACAGACAAGCTGTACCCTCATCAATCACAGCTCCTTCACAACACCAGTCAGGTGGGATTGACAGTCCATGGAGATAGTACATGTTGAGCTTGCAAATGCATGCAGCATTTCCAATTTCTGGCTCCTTTCCGTGCAGGTGGAGGTGGAGAATCCCGACACAGAGCGATTCCCGGAGTTTGCCGAGGCTCCGTACCTTGAATGTGTGTTACAGCCGGGAGACGTGCTGTTCATCCCGGTCCGGCACTGGCATTACGTCCGATCCTTAGAGCTCAGCTTCTCCGTCAGCTTCTGGTGGTCATGACTACTTGATAATAAAAGTTATTTTTGTCGAATAAAAATTGAGCTTGTTTTCTGCTTCTGTAGAGGGAAATCAATTTGGAGTTTTTAACTAATGCAAGGCTAATTCTCATAAACCTTAGGACAACGGCTGATCACACAAACCTTTGATCCATGAACAATGAACACACACTGCTGAATGATTAGTTTAATTGTGCCGCTGATGATTGCAACAACATCTATTGTGTGGAAAGTGAACAGCGGGGGAAAAAAACAAAAAAACAAACGAGCAGTTAAAACTGTTGTGCTCATTTCATCCTGCATATAATTACTGAGAGTTGTTAGTCATCTAATTTGATAGGATATGTTTCCCTTTTCAAATTGGCATATTTAATTGTGTTCTCAACCTTATTCCTACAACTATCCTCAGATGTGTGATTTCCATAATTCATGGAAATGAGGCAAGTCTTCAAATTTAATAACCGAGTGAGCCACAGGTACAAAGATGTGGTAATAAACACGGCTCTGTGGTTAAACTGACAGTCGGAGGCAATCAAGCAGGTCACAGATGAAAATTAATAAATTAAATGAATTAATCCCCTGGGCACAGACAGACTTTGAAATTAAAACTGTCTCATTGGTTAAGTACCCTGACAGTACAACTCTTGTTGAGCACCAAAAACACAACACCTGACTACAAAGACAGCAGCACTTCATTTCACATTTCAGACCTCTGACAAGCCCCAGTCATGAATCCCGTAGGTCCATTTCGAACAAGCCCTCTAATTAGAACCATGAAGTATGTGAGGATGTGACAAAATTAAGTAGATCAGCGCTGATGTACACATTTGATCTGCTTTCCAACATAATTCACATGAAGTGTAGTGTAGTGATAGATAGATAGATAGATAGACTTTATTTATCCCAAGCTGGGAAATTACAGTGTAGCAGCAGCATTACACACAGAGACAATAACAACACAATTAAATAATTAAATAAAAAGAACAACCTAGGCATACTTCAAGCAATAAAATATAAAAATACAATAAAATGTAATGTAAAAGTACAAATAAAGTGTCTAAAGAAGGAGTATGTATTAAGGAGTAGAATTCCAATGCAGAATAAATATGAATATGCAGTATAAAAATGTTGGTGCTATGAAACAAATAAGGTGCAATGAACAGTGTGCATAAAAAACACAAAGTGCATAACGACGGTATGTAATGAACCAGGCTATTATTTGTAATTGTACAGTGTGATGGCATGTGGAAGGAAAGATTTTTTGTATCTGTCCCTATGACACTGCTCTGGGAAATTGATGCTGCACACAGAGGAGTACTGCTGAGGTGAAGGTGAAGAGTTGTGTGGGATTTTCTTTAGCAGCCCAAGAAAATGGAATTATATTTTTCTCATTTTGAAAAAAAAATGAGTCAGAATTTTGAGTATGAACAAAGAGATACAGTCTAAAACAAGGTGAAATACACTCAAGCAACTTGCTGCAAACATAATGGAATCACGGTTTTCTTTCAGTGCCTGTAAATGTGAGAAATATGAGCTCATGCGTGCATTTTTATAATAAAAATATAGTAGATTTACACTTTATAATATAGGTGCAAATTATACCCTTAAGTAACCTTTAACAAATGCATCACTCATGCTGATTTAATGCAGGGTGTGTTGTGAATTCCTGCTGCTCACCATCAACATATAATCAAGTCACTATTCATGTGATTACTTCACACTTTGCAGATCATCAGTTAATTAACATCTGCTCCATACATCAATTGGTATATGTAACCAAATTAAACTCTTACTCCAGAAATAAATCAATATTATAATAATCATCTATGTATAAAATATATGAATGTTCTACACACACTTTGTATGTTCAAACTATTTCTCATTAGGAAGTATTTTAACCCATAAGAACCCATGGTGACACCCGTGTAACAAACACTTTATATCTTCTATAATCTTCCATATTCAGCTTTATGCTTCACATTAACTCAGCGGTTCCCAAACTTTTTGCGGCATGTTTAATCATGCTCAAATGACCAGAACACACACATAATAAAATAATCACAACAATGCGCTCTCGCATTTGAATTAATCTGAAACACAATATAATGCAACAAAGTTATGCGCAAGCTTCCACTTTTAAGAGCAAAGAGGATGATGACAGGCTCAGGATCAGAGGCAGAAAGCACATAAGTTGGGAAAATGTTATAATATTTTGAGCGACGTTGAACAAAAATTGCAGCAAGTTTAAATGAGAGTGGAGCTAAAACACAACCCCATCACCATAACACAGGTTAGAAAAATGGAAGAAGATAACTTCTACGCTTCGTTTTAAGATGAAGTGCATTTTGAATAGCCTGCTCTTATTAATTAATTAATATTACAGTTTTTGATTTTACATTTTACAATATCTTTATTGTGTGTGGGGAAAAATGTAATTGTGTATTATCAGACCGCCATTACATTTTTCATCCCGCGCACCCCCTAGCAGCAGCCTGTACACCCCTGGGGGTGCGTGCACCACACTTTGGGATTCCCTGCCTGAACTCATTAAATCTCTAAGCGACACATACTCAGCACTCTGTTGTGGTGGTCATGTGACTGTCATGTGACTTTGACAAGAAGTGACTTCTCCAAAATGTGGGTGTGACTGGAAACAGAAATGTAAAAAAGTAATTTCAAAAAGCTTATTTTTTGTTACAAGGCTAAGTTTAAACCCATTAAACAATTCTAATCCGTTAATAGGTTGTCCTGTATTGCATTTAACTTGTTCTGACCATATTTCCTGAACAAATTAAAGTCACAATTTTGATATATGTTATGGAGATGCAAACAAAAAGGCAAATTTGTGTTTCTGTAAGCAGAAAATGTGTTTATTTATTTTTTTATTTTAAAATAAGAAATATCATAAACATAAATACCATAAACGCCCAGTGTATCATATATGTCACATCACAGATCTTTGACATTTAGGGGTAGTATCTTTTTTAACCCTTGTGTGGTGTTCGGGTCTGTGGGACCCGTTTTCATTTTTTATTAAAAGAAAAATTATACAATTAATTAATTTTTCAAACTGAGACTCACTGACTTTGGCTCATTTTCTGTGAAGAACATATATAAGAATACATATTTAATGACCACACACCAT
This sequence comes from Centropristis striata, assembly GCF_030273125.1. Lineage (NCBI taxonomy): Eukaryota > Metazoa > Chordata > Actinopteri > Perciformes > Serranidae > Centropristis > Centropristis striata. The sequence goes on along the minus strand of NC_081529.1, from coordinate 26,046,353 downwards.
ACACCCCCCCTACACATTTCTATTACATATAAGATGTCCGGGTCCACTGGACCCGGGGGTAATAGAAGTGTGGAAATTGATGTTCAGTCTGTCTTGACTGATATGTTTACTCTGTGTTCATGTGTTCAGCTTGTGTTGTGCATCATCTGTTCAGTATTTTAACATAAAAGTATTTGATTGTGAGGCATTAAAAGCCACAAAATGCAACGGGTCCATCAGACCCACAAACACTGGCTGAGTAACAACAATATGAACATCACACAAATAATAAGTTATAAATGTGACCTAACAAAGGTAAAGGGCAAATATTAACCATATATATTGTTTATACTGCTTGTAATTGGGACAAGGTAAACATCTGTTCAGTATTTTAACATAAAAGTGTTTGATTGTGAGGCATTAAAAGCCACAAAATGCAACGGGTCCATCAGACCCACAAACACTGGCTGAGTAACAACAATATGAACATCACACAAGGGTAAAAAAAACATCATAAATGTGTTATATGTGGTCCACTTGGTCTGTGCTATATCCCCCATAATTTTCCTTTAAAGATTACTGGGTCTGGGTTCTTATGGGTTAAAAAGGTGTTTATTCAAATAAATATTCTAGTGAAGAACAGCACATATTCTCACAGAAATATGAAACTTTCTTCTTATTTATTTACTTATTGATAGATTCCAGCATTTAGATGTTTCTGTACCAAACCAGTACAAATCAAATAATCAGAATATTTAAAAAATAAAATGAATGGACTGGAATTGAGAACAAAAAGCTTCATATTTCTGTGAAAATTGTAACTGTTCTGCTTTCATGGAGCAAATTAATTGGTCAGAAATAAAATTTTAATGCAACTGTTTGGCTGTGTAAAGTAACTGTGAATAAACACTCCTTAACTGTCTCGACTAAACTCATATAATCACAGTGATCATCAACAGGAATTCACATCACATCCTGCATTAATTCACACATTAAATCATCATTTATCATGCATTAGTTCCACACCACTTAGGTAAATTATTTGTTCCTTTATTGCTGTGTTACCACAGCTTCCATGATAATGCTGCAGATTAAAGGTTTTATTTATGACTTGTTGTGATTTTCAGTTGAGAACATTAACTTAATTGTCTCACAGAGACTCCGGTACAAAAAAACATGAAAGTGAGAACATGAACCCTACTGTAAACCATTATCATCAACCCCCAGTCCTAGTTAAATGGGAAACTAATCATCAGCTGGGTCATTGTGGGTGTTTAACAGTTTGGTGACCTGAGATATAAAGGAATTATTCAGCCTGTAAGGCATGGCCTTTGGAAGTCTAAATCTCTGTCCAGAGAGTAGCAGCTCAAATTCTCCACACAGACAATGAAGAAGAAACTGTAAAGTACCCCGAGCCTTAGAAATTACTCTTTTATGGAAGATATGAGACAGATCAGGCAGTTTTATGGCAAGCCGTTTTTAACATTTAATCGAACCACTCTCCATCTGTAATTACATTTTAGGTACCCGTTAATGGGATTTCCCCGAACGTCAAAATTGTCTCTCTCACTAGTGAGAACGGTGAAGAAAGATATCCACAATAATATTCTTACTGGTAGAAATTGTACTTCAAGATCTCTATGACTTTGATTGCACCAGTCAAAACTTAATTTAAGATATCTTTGAATCCTTAAAAAGTGTAAGTGGCCTTTTAAACAGCTAATAGCTCGACTGGATATATATTACAGATACTTGGAATTCACTTCTTCCCAGTAAAAGAGAACATTTTAAATATCTGTAACAGCCATTCTTCCAAGGACAAGTAAGTCACTTTTGCCATTCAGGTGTATTGAGCGTTCAATCTCAGATATCCACAATTGCATATGAAAACTCCATTGTGAGACATCTACAATCCAATTGTGACTAGTCATATCAGTTATCCAAACCATTTGGGATATCCCTAACATAATTTTGAACAACAAAAAGTAGATTTTGACTTGTAAAAATGGCATTACCAATATCTACAATTTGCATTATTACTAGTTTAAATGCAATTGCAGACAACCCACAAAGGTATTTCTTGTTTTAAATATACTGGATATGACATTAGGGATGCCTGAAATGTTTTTGTGTTTTTTTTCCCTCATTTTGGATATCTTAAATTTACATTGTTAAAATCAATAGTGACAATTAAAAAGATATCTGAGCTTCGTTCTCGGAAAATGTGAGTTTTTCCTCGAAATGTCACCTACCTGCAATATATATTAAATTCCAGTGGTTACATGTTAAAACCACTTAACATACAGTTTAATACCAATGACCCTACTGGTTACTTTAACTACATATTGCAACATATTCATGTCACCTATTGAGATCACCAAACCAGTTGAGCTTCCAGAAGAAGAGTAATATTTGCTTGGGCTCACTGGCAATTTGTTACTTTTTTTTTATTGAAAGTCAGCTTGTTATGAACTGCAGTGCCTGTAGGAAGTATGTATTCGTTAGCATGCTAATTGTGAGATAGCACATTACGCAGTATCCTGCACTAAAAGTACATTAAAATGAACCCAATTAGCTGATATACTATTGCATGTAAGTATCTCATATCAAATGATTATGGGCATTACGCTAAGCAACATGACTGTCATCCCTGAATAACATAGTAATGCAACATAAGAAGTGAATAAAGCTAAATCTCCGCTTAGCGTGCTAATCGCGAATAACAGAATTTGCACATTAGGCTACATGCAGACCACTACAACGTCTGCAACTCCATAAAACACTTACTTTTCATAAGGTACCACACCATCCAGCACATACACATTGAACATTAATATTCGCTGGAAACTTTTCGAATATTATTGGAAAATCAAACCTTGTAGCACACTTTAAAACTCTGAAAGATAGGTAGGCTAAATAGACTAACAGATGAGATGAGTCAGGGTGGAAATACAGAGTGAATTGTGTTACTGACCAGGTGTAGGCCTATCACACAATGGGGCGGAGCTACCCTAAAAGGGGCGGAGCTCCACTAAAAGGCGTCCGATCGGAAACAGTGTAATGCCGCAACACGCCCCACATAAATAATTATATTTTTAAAAATGAATTAAAAAATCTTAAAAGTCGAGGATGCACACCTTCGTGCCATGCGCAAGCCACATCCGAAATCTTAGGTCAGCGAGATATGCCACACAATATGAAATAAGTAATAGATGAAGCATTGAATGTGCCAGTGTTCAGGTAATAGACTTATCCAAAGCCAGTTACTGTCCTTACAGGGTTATCTAAACCAATAATATGAACCCTGCCAGAGTTTAATTCTGTAAGTAAATGCTGTGCACTTCACTTAGCCCATCAGCGCTTTGTTGTTGTCAAGTGTGTGGCACAATTGACTTAAGATCACACAAAACTGCTTACTCTCATTATAATGTAATCAATACTCAATTACCAGTAAAGTAATGTGGGACCTCTGGGCCTATAACCCTTTCTCTTCCATCCAGAACCTCTTCTGCTGCTCCTCTTTTGATTAATGGCCTCATGGATTTTCAAATAAATCTGGCAAATCAGGATTAAAACCAGCAGATTTATCTTGTTTTGTGGTGCAATAAACTGGATGTACATTGGCGATGTTATGGTGAGTTAAACACCCGATCCACTCAGATCTGAAACACAAACTGTAAAAAAGGAAACCGTATCAGGTGTTTTTCTTCTGAAGGGAACATTTAAGCAGTTCAGTTCAAGGAGCACAAATTTCAACTCAATTTGTCTTATTAACACATCAAAAGCAACCCCATCAATAAGCGTGACCTCTGTAAATATTCCTCATATTTATATACAGATGGAACCTTATACTGTATGTGAGTTATTTCAGTGGCCTGCACTGTGCCTGCAATATATTTAAATTAAATCACTCAAAATGCATAGAACTTTATTCATCAAAGATTCACAAAATTGTAGGAAAAACACTAACAAAATGCAAAATTTATAACAAAAAGTTAATAACAATGATTGTCAGGCACTAATTAGTTAACGTTTCCAAAACATGACAGGAAGAATATTGCATTATTTTCTCTCATCTATTTTTTATCAAACTGTCAATCACGATAAAACTATGCTCTAAAAGTAACAGTTTTATACATAAAATATTTTTAAAAATACGTCTTTAGTAATAAACCTGAGCTGGAAGCGATGCAAACAAGTACGCGATAAGAAGAGTGGTTATTTTCTTTTAAGTCCTACAGCGCAGCAGTGCAGGAGAAAAATCATGTTAATGATTAATGATACTGTGTAGTGTTGGGTATTTAGAGTAGAGTGCAAAGTACAATCCAGGCTGACTGACAGCCATGTATTGCAAATCAGATGTTTTTGTAAGACTTGGTATAAGTGTTATCTATATGAATGTGATCTACAGCGCACTATAATAAAAATAGATTTCAAAATAACCCCTCGTGAGAGAAAAGCACAGGGTTGTTTTTCTGATGGCCGTAATTTCTCCCACATAACAATCAGTGCTCATACAGAAATGTTTTTTTCTAATATTCCTGCAAATCTACAGAGAAGTTCTGCGTCCTCTCCACCACGAAGAAGCACAGTGTTCCAACGAAGCCCAGGATGACCATCGGCAGCAGCTGCCACTTCAACACCAGGTAACCGCTGTAGAAAAAAGCCACTGCTGCAAAAATAGACTGACAGAGGATAATAGAGTTTAGATTTTCCATACATTAAATATGCACAAGATTTGTGGTTGTTGGAAAGAAAGTTTCATAACTGAACTTTAATTGTTTTGTGTAATTAATATGATTTACAACCCAAAAGACTATCAGAAAATGGCATTTTGTGTTTTTAAGTCTATGTAGCAACATGCTAATTATTATTATTATTATTATTATTATTATTATTATTACTATAGGTATTTGTTCTTAGATACTATATCTAAATTACTAAAAAGTCAAATTACTCACATTCATCCCTTTTGTCGTCAAACATAAGTATTTTGGTCAAATTAATGCAAAACTAGAGTGTACCCATATAAAAATAAAATATAATAAATATAATTTATCCCTTTTGGTTTCTTATTTGTTTCTCAAAGAACAAAGAAAAAGTCATTTTCACAGCCCGTACAGTGTATATGCTCAGACAGACAAAACATATGATTTAATTTCAGTTGGACTTTAAGAAAATACCACAACTTCCAGGGTTTATTTCTTGTTAGAGACCAATTGTTCGGCAAAGACAAAGGGGAGATTAAGAGGCGCATGCGGGCCTTGTTCTTTTCCGTTTTAATGGGGCTTTAGGTGAATTTATTTCATACTTGACAAGACAACACTTTAACCCAGCTTTGCTCAGCTCCGCTAACAATGCCTGAGAATTGGCAACATGGGATTACCTGGATGAATTTGAAGATGGCAAAAGCAGGCGTGCTTTGTTCAGCATAAACACAGCCTAATATGCTGTAGAGCTGCGTGTTGAAACAACTGTCCCCAAGTCCGAGCAGGAAGCTGCACAGCAGGGCAATGGATGCACTGAGGGAAAAAATAATAGTTCTTATTAAAACAAAACAAATTAGTTCCTGGCTTTTCCCTGTTCCCACTTCTGTATTCATCATTTACCCACCTTGGAGTTAGATATGGTTTACTTTGGGTGGTGGTGTCAAAGACTACAGGGGCGTCATCTGGGATGTTGAGGAAGATCAGATAGACTGCAACAAAATGGACAACCATTCCCAGGAACACCACAGAGGTCCGTCTGAAGCGATTGTTCTTACACAACAATCCAAACAAGCCTCCACCTGATAAAAAAAGAACATATTCATGAATTCACTATCCTCCCTTGACTTTAAATCACCTTAACCAGCTCTGAGACAGGAATACAAACTTACCCACAATCTCTCCGATGCCTACCACAATCCCAGAGATCCCAATCAAGCCTTTCGCTGCTTCTCCAAAGTGTGCAGTTGCTCCGATACACGTTCCATACACGCCGCTGTAGAAAGATAGCTCCAGGCCTGCAGAACAAGAAGGGCATGCTGTAGCCGCGAGCCTTCACTGGAGGTTTAGATACTTATTGCATTAATGCATTCTCCACGCGACTTACCGCTGTATGCCATGCAGGGACTCAGGAGCAGTATAGTTTTAGTCTTCAGAAGCTGCTGGATGGTTTCTGAATAGGAGGACACACAATACACTGATTTGAATTGCTAATAAATAGATATTATGCACCTATCTACCTTTTTTTTCACGTGGATTGAGCTCAGATAAAAATGCAGACGTTAAGGCCCTATTACCCCCTGACAATTTAAGTTCAATGCAGATAGAAGATAGGAAAGTATTCTGTCTCAATAAGCCAAAAAGCCACATCTAAATGCTGGTGAAAAAACACCCAAGAGAGAGTTTTACCCAGGCGGTTAGGAAGATTCAGACTTTAAAAGAAGACATCCCACTAGGTTTGTTTATATATGCCTGGATGCCCTTTCTTGACATGAATCAGTGTGCATCTTCGGTAAACCCGATACCTCTGAGGCAGGTGCACACAAGTCTACATGCACACAAGATACACGCAAGACAAAGAGCAATCTGATCATCCAAACAACTTGAGGCTGCACTGAAGGCGGGTGCAGTGTGTTGACAAACGGAGATGTAATCTGAAACAGGCAGTTTCTATGTACTCTCTTGTAATGCTAGAAGATTTTTATCCACATGAAAGAAATTTTCACTTGAAGAAAAACAAAACTGGCTGCTAGATTCCGACTAAGAGCAGTGAAGTGTGGAGAACTAGAGGTTACCGACAGTATGCCAAATAATAACAGAGGAAAGAAAAATAACTGATATTTCTGTTACATCACAAGGGATTTGTTGCTGTATATTTTGTGAAAAATCTCAGATACAATTTTACACTAGGTGGAAATAAATGGAATATCACATCTTTTGTATGTGCATTTTTAGCCATGCTAGCAGTTGAAATAGTGTCTCAACAATATTTTTAAATGGACGTTCATGGTCCATAGAGGAGCATCGTAGTGACGTTTCATCAAAAATATAGGCTATACGTCACAAAAGTGAAACCAAATGATTGCCAGATTGAGAATGGCTGCTTAGCTCACCCTCCTGTCCATTCACACTTATCGACACAATCCCAATAAGTATGATTTTATAAAAAAAAGTTGTTTAATATACAGGTGCATCTCAATAAATTAGAATATGATGGAAAAGTCCATTTCCAGTAGTTCAAGTCAAATAGCCCCAACCAAGTATTGAGTGCATAAAGATAGACATACTCTGGCCTGCCTGAGGCCAACATTTCCATATTAAACATACTTTTTAAAATTGGTCTTTTGTAATATTAAAGTTTTTTTTAAGACACTGAATTTTATGTCTTCATTAAATGTAAGCCATAATCATTATAATAAGAAGACATTAAATATATTAACCCTCTATGGTACGGTGTTGCCCTCAGGCAACATACCCATTTTTGGTCCGTCAAATTTCTACAATGCATGTTTTTGAGTGATGCGATACTTTAAAAGAGACGGAAGAGTATAGGGAACCAATAGCAATGCTGTAATTTATCACATGATCTCCAGGAGGCCATATTGAAACCCTATTTTGCCATTTTGCACCACAAAAAATCACTCAAAACGTAATTTTCTGGCCCTTTTCCATCTGGAAAAAAATGTATTCCTACTGATAGGTGAGTAAACCTTCATTTTTGATAGTTTCATACACTTAGACTGTTGAAGACATTCATTTCAATGGGTCGTTGGTTCAATGGTACAATGTTGCCTACAGGCAACATTCAGACAAGAAACTGGTTAAAAAAGTTAATTTTATAATGTTTTTACATTTAAAATGTTATGTATTGTACTCTGAGGAAGCTACTGAATCTTTTACACATGTTTATTAAATAAATTATGTTAAATTTAATTTTTAAAACTCTCTTTTTCACTTGCCTACGGGCAAAAAAACCCCAAAACTTCCAAAATGTAATAAGAATTATAAAATGTCTTCAGATTATGTTAATTTAGTCTACTTTAAGACAAAAAACACCCCAAACATTTTTTTCCTAACTGGCATCATAATGCGAACCATAGAGGGTTAAGACCTGAAATGTTTCATTCTGTGTGTAATGGATCTATATAATGTGTTATTTCCACTTTTTTAATTGAATTACTGACATAAATAAACTTTTAATTTTTTTTAGATGAACCTGTATGCAGGATATGCGTACAGCCATTGAGCCCAACATCAGGATTTTAATGCCGTTGATTGTGTGCTTAAAAAATCCTAACTTATCAACAGTGTGCAGATTGATTTTGCAACTGAAGTTGAAGTTGCTGACACTCAAGCTGTCACTTCTCCCAAAATCAAGTTGGAACGAATCCAAAAGAGAATTTGTTTGATCGGTTGTGATGAGTCGCACGGCACCAGCCAAGTAAAGCAGCAAAGCAGAGAGGAGAGACAAATAGGCAGTGCACAGATGCCTGGATATTAAATAATTAATGTAAAATTTGAATTCACGCACGTCATCACAGTTTGATCAGATAGAATTATAGTTCCTTTATGTCCCATGAGACAAAACCCCTCCCCCCAACTGTATCATCGTCCATCGTGCAATATGATAGGCTCTTAAACTTGGTCTCAAATCTATTCTACATACTAATTATATACAGTGAGTGGGCCTACGACATACTTTCATTATAGTATGTTGTTTTATCAGGTAGTATACAAGGAAATCATCATGCATTTTATACCATAAGGAAACAAAACAAATAGGGTTTTTACACAGATTTTGTGGTTTCTGGGACCTTTCTGAAGTTTTCTCCCCTGCACCCACTATTTTAAGTACAAAGCCCCTCAATGTCCTTTTTGTATTGCATCATGGGAGAATAAGGTGCATCAACATAACACTCAAAAAACGATTGACACAGACTGATCGACTCCATGCCACGCCGCATTGCTGCAGTAATTCAAAATGCAAAAGGAGACCCAACTAAGTATTGAGTGCTGTACATGCTCATACTTTTCATGTTCATACTTTTCAGTTGGCCAACATTTCTAAAAAACCTTTTTTAGTATTGGTCTTAAGTAATATTCTAATTTTCTGAGATACTGAATTTAGGATTTTCATTAGTTGTCAGTTATAATAATCAAAATTAAAAGAAATAAACACTTGAAATATATCAGTCTGTGTGGAATGAATGTATACATTATACAAGTTTCACTTTTTGAATGGAATTACTGAAATAAATCAACTTTTTCATGATATTCTAATTATATGACCAGCACCTGTATTACAACATATACAATCCCAATTTTATACATTATATTATAATACATTGTTAAAAAATGTAATAGAATCAGAATGCGTTGATTTGCTATATATTGCTTAAACTAGAATACTTTTGTAAATATAAACAGTCATTTTGAATTTGACACACTGTTCTTTATTTACATTTAACCCCATGTCCCAACTTTTTGGGAATCCAGGTTGTAGTTCATTATACATCCATATAGAAATATGCATATAGAAATAATAAAACTTACTGAATTCTGACTTGGCATCCTGCAGGGCAGTGTTTGCTCTGTCCTTATACCTAAACAACAGGAAATAAATGATTTTTAACTTTGACAAAGCTGAAAAAAATCAACAGAAAAAACCTACAATCACAAACGAAGATATAATTACATTCAAGTGACAAACAAGTGAAGTGTTTAAAAATCAAAGACACTTCAGCTGCACAACATCACAAGGATCCCTGAAAATCCCAACACATGCAAAAAAAATGTTTTTCACAGTACATGGCAGCTCCCTATAGGTTTCTGTGTTATGCAGCAGGAATTATGTGCACAGTCAAACTCAGCCAATACACCAGGATCAAATACCTGCATTTAGGAAAAACTTTCTAATCACAATCTGCTGCTACACAATAGACGGGTTTAGAAAATTAGCAAAAATTTGCACACTAACAAGATTTCAACATGATCTACTAATTTCCATCTCATCATGTTTTCCACAAATCTGATTTTCCTTGTGTTAAAATCTTCTACTTGCAGGTCCAGGTACATTTTCCATGACTTTCAGTGGTATGTGATGCCAGCTACATATTTTTTCACACCTCATTGTTTGAGTAGAACCATATTCAAGCCACAAAAATTCAAATAATGTTGAGGGCAGTGCCTGAATATGGGGCCCTGTCACTCTTAAAGAGAAAGTCTCAGTCCAAGCTTCCTGAAATCTGCCTGATTGCACCCTCTTGTAAAAAGTGTAGCGATTAGGCTTGACTGTGAAAATTGCAATGATCTGCAGAAAATGGTGGGTCATTTTTGCGAAGGACAAGAGTGATTTAAGACTCCTGCAGAACTGCAGCGGTGAGTCCTCTTGAAAAAACCTTCCAAAAAATTCTAGGTGGGTTATTTGAAAAAATATTTTTAGCTGGTTGTGTTAAAGTCAAACACGGTCAACTGGATGAAATGTAAATAAAAGCTTTTTTTTGTCGAGTTAACTCCTATATGTGTGTATTTGTTACATAAAACACAGTCTACTATTTCACTGTTTATTCATCTCTTGATGTTCGTACCCTTTTTGTCCTTTTTCAGTAGTGGTTCAGACATTTTTATGTATTCTGAGTGATTTTGATGACAGTGAAAAAGGTGTAATTATCTAAAGGATATTCATTTACATCATACGAGTTGAGAGCAGCGACTGCCCTTCCTCTTCAGAGAGCATGTCCTCTTCGTGATGGCTCTTCCTCAGCACCAGGAAGCTGAGTGTGCCGAGTACAGAGGCGACCAACAGGGACAGAAAAATGTTTTTCCTGCTGCTGTCTGGGAGAGGAAGATTATAATAAACCGCTTAATTAAAATACACAAGATATATTAACAACATTAAGCCAGGGGCATATTCAGAATAACCAATCACTTATATAATCCTCTTGGTATTTTGCTTTCATCCTCATGCTAGATTTTTGCTATTATAATCACAACAGTACAAGTTTAACCCTACCTGATATCTCTGCTCTTCCATTCCAGTCGAAATAAATGTAAAGATTGCCAAACAGCATGCTGTAAATGAGATCAAATATGGAAATAAGTCAGTGAGTAAAAAAGTTTCAATTCTCCATTTTTCAATTTTTAAACAATTCCATGTAAAGCTCCATTTAGTGGCTATCCTGGGGCTTTCAAGCATATCTTATTATGCAAACAGAATTTTCTCTGCATCATTTAAATCTTTATGTTCACAATTGTTTTCCAAGCTCGGCATTTGTGCCACTATGGGTCTCTCAATCACAACCATGATAAAGACTATATATATATATATATATATATATATATACATATATATTTATTAACTAACTATCTATCTATATATCTATATATATTATACCGGCATTGCATATAAATATAAATAATTGAATGAAGTACAAGGCCTCAAAATTGTACTTGTAATAGCTACTAGAGTAAATCTAATTACTATCTATCTATCTATCTATCTATCTATCTATCTATCTATCTATCTATCTATCCATCCAATTCGATGTTACTCTGAAAAGATTTCTCTAGGTTTGAATACTGTTGGAAACATTTGGGATAGTGTAAGTACACAACTCAACAAATATTACATGTCTAGTCGTTTTTACACATTTTAAACCGGAAATTAAAGATGAAATGAATCTTTAAAAGACTGCTGGAATGTGAAGATCTTTTGAATTGATTGAAATTCCAAAACACAGCTACAACAAAATATTAAAATTAAATTATGGGTCGATACAGATGCAGATATTTAAAATAAAAATTTTGCTGATGCTAATACCAATGTTTTTGTTGTTGTTGTTATTTATTACCCCTTTGGCTGAAGGCAAACAAAGAAGTCTTCATTATAAAAAAATAACTGAATTGATTTAAAGGATTTTTTTGTTTTCCCGGTCAGCCACCAATAATCAACAATCATTTAGCCTGCACAAAAAACTGATGCATCAGATTAACATCAGTAACTGCCACCAACTCGTTTTATTTGCCAACAGGTTGATGGCAGTCAACAGATGAATATTTGCCGATACCGACGTTTATATTGTTGCGTCCCTTGTCTGAGATTCTAGTTAAACATTCAAACATTTAATTGTAATTCCCTATGTTCATTTTTCACATACAACAAGTTTAATTTGAATCAAATCTCTGGTGTAGGACAACGGAGCTTTCACAGCTTAAAAATGTGACCTTTAATTAAAGTCATCTCATTGGGACAATCAGTGTAATTAAAATCACTGGTTACATAGCGTTATCAATAATGAGATAAGAAATCATGTTTGAGAGACAAAAAGAAAAGTGACTTGCCATTTTTTGTTCTGTTTTTGATCAAACCCCAATTTTTTAAAAACACTATAATCTGCTTTTCTGCCTTTGAGGATGCTGTTTATTTGCCTTCCATGGTGAACCAGGCAGTCCTATAAAATGCTGTGATCTATTTCTGTCTTTAATTACATTCCACCTAAACTAAAAAATGTAGATGAGCAATTAGTCTGTCCTAAAGCCTCAGAGAAGAATAACAGGGGTTACGCATCAAAGATAACAGTATCTGCATTCTGTATGTGTCTGCAGGCTGTGAAGAACTGATTTATAAGTTTACTGTGGCAGGGATCACCACTGCAGAGTCAGATTAGCGTTGCCCTATTGTGAGCTTTGGAGCAGGTGACAGCCAATGTAATTATTATACTAATTCAATTTGCATATTTTAACAAATACAAATTAGTTGTCCACGCCAGTGTGCAAGAGCAGTGGGCCGAATACAAGAGATGAAAGGCCAAAACTCTCACCTGCAGAACTCTGTTTAAAGAGGGTTGGCTGTTTTTATATTTTGCAGAGAAACTAATGACTCACTGACAGATATGACAATTTGTAACATGATTTATTAAAATATATTCTAAAATAAACCATACAGTAGCTTGTCAGGCTAAAAATACAGAACTGACAGTATTTTGGCTGCTGCAGTGTAACTGTATCTTTGATCAACTGGAATTGTTGCATCAAACAACAAGAGGGAAAGAAACATGAAAAACATGGTGATGAAGTGAGTTTTATGCACTGAATGTAATTATGGGGAGGAATTATATAATACAGGCTACTTTAAAAAGCAACCTTTTATTAGCAGGAGGATTTTTACAAATAAAGTGAACATTTAATTCACTCAATGCTGTAGCACACTGTTTTTCAGGTAATCAAACTCAGAATAATCAAAGTGTGAAAATGCAGTGTGGTTTGCAGGTAGGTAATGGAATTGGGGTTGCATGTATTGACACTGAATGGGCTGACAGACTTGAGTAAAACAGTCAATAGCTGCATACCTGCACTGTAGGAGAGCCCAGAACACCCCCGTGTTCCTGTTGATGGTGGAGGCCTCGGAGTTTTCCACCAGAAAGTGTCCTTGAGCTGTCCAGAGCACTGCAGGAAAGAGATCATTTGAAGGACAAAAAAACTGTTAATTGGCCACACAAAGTGAAAAATTATCTTCCTGCGCTGGCAAGTAATGCATCAAACCACACAGTAGCCCTGGGACATGATAAAAAAAAATCATGCTGCAATGATTTGAGGCCGCATTAAGAACAGCCCCAAATCATTTCTCTCCATTTTTCCAGTAAATGCTCAACAGAAAGCTGCTTTCTCAGTATTTTCACTAACATCTGCGAGCAAGCTCAAAGTACTGCGCACTATTTACAGAAACAGCTCCTAACCCATTTAAGGTCTAATTTGGGATATACTGTTTATACGCATCAACACATCCCAGTCATGATAATCCCTGTATGCATGATTAAACACTATTTGGAACACAGAGGCTGAATAGGCTACAAAAAAAGTATTTATGTGCTCTTTTTTGTGAATGGGATGTGATTCAGTATGTCAGATGAAAAAATGTTAACCTGCCTATTCTGAATAAAAACTGACATATAAATAAACTGTAAACTAGCTTATAGGGTTGAAATGATTCGTTTATTAATAGCTTCATAAATAACTACTTGTTTTTTCTAATTTTTCAAGCTAAAATGCCAAATATTTTCATGTTTCAACTTCCTCATTGTGAGGATTTTCTGGTAGTCTTTGGGTTTTGGAGACTAAAGAGGACATCTAAAGATCTCACCTTCAGCTTTGGGAAAATATAATGAATATTTTTCACTATTTTCTGACATTTTGCAGACTGTCTCTGAAAATAATCTGTAGTTATACCCCAACTGTAAGCAAAATAAAGCTAGATAAAACTCCAGATATCCTGTTAAATTAAAGTAAATGTCTCTAATATTAATTTAAAAAAATAACATATCTTAATTACTCTTTTTTTGAAATTGGAACCCAGGTTTCAGGCCTGCACTGTGAGGTAGTTGAGAATAATTGAACATTTGGACATTGTCTGAAATGTAAATAAAACAGAATTATACTATAATATTATATTATAATCATTTGTGACATACATTTAATTGAAAACTGTACAAAGACAGTATTTTATATTTTATGTTCAAACTGTAAATATATCTTGATCCATTCTGTTTTTATTAATGTTATACACAGCATCCCAGCTTTTTTGGTATCAGGGTTGTACGTACATACACACAAATACAAAAGTAATCAGATTAAGATAATAGTTTGATTTAGCTGTACTGGGCTATTCTTGTTAGCAGAATTATTTCCCATGAGAACGCAGGAGTTGAACAATAAAGCTGAATAAATGAATGAACCAAATCAAATTATCTGAGAAAATTTGAGTTAGTATGTGTCCATATCAGTTTAGACTAATTAAACATTACGATATCGGATTATCGGCTATAAGATTTCAGCAAAAGATGATAACATACCAAATTTAATTAAAACTGAGCTGTAAATTATTGTAACAAAAAATAAAAACAAATTTCACATCTGGTAGAGGAACTTACAGGCTGCTCCGATGCCGATGAGTACAGAGGTCAAGTAAAAGGCCCATGTTGCAGGGCTGATGAACACAGCAATGTACCCACTGGACAAAGACATGCAGAATATTATTTCAGCTTCAGCATCTTGGTTAACATCCTGTATGAAATTACCATGATGATGTTTACCTGTAAAGCAGGCCGCTCAAAAACATAGTCATCTTTGGTCCGATTACTGCAACGACCGTTGGTGCAAGTAAATTTGAGAATGAAAAGACTCCATAGATGATGCCAAGACTGTCAAGGAGGAAAGGAGAATTACTGTTTATGCTTTACTTTAAAATAGTCATGTTTATTAAAATAAACATTGCTTGTTTCCTCCAGTCTGAGATGAGGAATGAGCCTGCATGACCTACCTGTGGTACCCACTTCCAGTGAAAGTTTCATTGTGCAAGCTTTTTACCACAGTTTGCTGAAAATAAGATGAAAGCACAGGGTTAAACTGGACGAAATGAGTCATAATTATGTCCTCAAGTCACTCATCCGGTCTTATCATTACACTGACCATTGAAGAAAATTAGAAACATGAGATGCGCCTCACATACAGCTCTGATTGGCCCGTTTCCAACTGCACATTAGACATTGACTGGATTTTAGATCAAAACTTTTAATATCAAAAAGTGCATAAAATACCAAAAATACAACTTTAACAGGTTGTTATTCTCTCAATAGAGGTATTGAGTAACTATACATGGTAAATTATGTGATGGCATAATGCATTTCTGATTGCACTGTGTGACAGCAGAATGTGGTTTTACAGATAATAAATAAATTAATATCTCAGCCTAATGTCTTTTGCAGACTTTATCGAAATACGCGTTTAGAGGAAACGAAAAACACATGTAACTAAGACTAAATTAGGCTGAAAAACACGGCTTTTAATGAGCAAAAAATCAGTAATAAAGTTTAACTTACTTCAATGTTTCCACAGGTGGTGAAAGCGGTGAAAATGAACAAAAATCCTACACCCAAAATAACAACGTTGAAAGTCCTTGTGTCTGCCATGGTGTTTTTCTTAACTCGCCCTAGCAATACATTTTAAACTTTTTTGCCGCTGTTGTGCTGTCAACTGTGTATTTTTTTACTACAAATCTAGGAAAGAGTCCCGTAAGATTCGGATAAATCCATTCCTAACAACGTCGCGCCACTAAATTTGACTTCCCTAACTGTTTAGTTCCAGTTTAATGCGCAAACAGCAGCACAGGGCAGAGGTGTAGCGGAGAGTGTGGGACACAGATAGCAACAGTGTGCCACTGTTATAGAAGCACTTCCCTTCTATCATACTGAGTACGCATGACAACTTGTGACTTTAATTACAAGCTTCTTTTTTTCATTTTTTTTTTACTTGTTCTTCTTCGCCCTCTTCGTTTTGGTTTTCCTCACGAACCTCCCGCTGCTTCTTCTTCTTTTGCAATTTGCGCTCATTTACACTAATTTAGCTTTTGCTGCCTTCCAGAGGTAAGCAGGAGAATATTCTCCCATGAAAATCAGACTGTCCTTGGAAAATTAAGACTTTTAATCTTTTACTATTACTGTCAATGGTGGAAAGTAATTAGATTTACTCTAGTAGCTATTACAAGTACAATTTTGAGGCCTTGTACTTCATTCAAGTATTTATATTTATATGCATATATAATGACGGTACAATATATATATATATATATATATATATATATATATATATAGATAGATAGATAGATAGATAGATAGATAGATAGATAGATGTTTACATATTATATATTATGTTATGTATGTATGCACACCCTGCACATGCTTTTATTACTATTGCATACATACTGTTGCTGCCATTACTATTACTACTATATACTGTGATATACTACTACTATTATACTGGCCGTATTATTTTTATTACATGATTATTATTATCATGTTATATATTATATATACTGTACTATTATTATATATTGTCTAGTCACAATAATATTATTACCATCATACCATCACTATAATTGCCATCATCTTGCCACTGTACCTTACCTACCAACTTATCTATTTGTGCTTCCATACTTTCTTAGTCTACTGCACTATATTTCAGAGGAAATTGTTTACTTTTTACTACTAGCCTATTGCTATACTTATTTGATATCTTTATTTGTCAGATTCGGATAATAACATGCCTGATGTGTAATCATCAATAACTGTTGTATACATAATAAAACTGAGAGAAAAAGTTAGTTAGTTGGTTTTTTTTTTTTACTTCTGTGACATGCCAAACATCTGGCCCATCCATCTGGACCATCCATCCCACACAGACACTAAGATTAATAAAACATAGGCCTACATCTTCTGGTAATACATAGGTAAATAAAACAAATAAATACTGAAAGTAGGCTAGAAGGCTATATTCTTTCGAAAAATCTGAGTACTTCTTCCGACACTGGTTACTGTGTTCATTGCACGGGGGTTATATTCATACATGCAAGTGATTAATAAAAAAAATAGTAACTGATTGTAATTTTTTTAAATTTAATAAATCAGGCTTAGAAGACATTTCATAACCAAGCCCATACGCCTTCTGAAACTGTAATTATAATCACATGCCTGCCGTTCCCACATGAAAAGAACCATGGGACAATGATGAATACAGTGATCATGGACGATTAAGTAGGAACAGCATGTCAATTTAACAGTCAATTTGTATTGTATTTTAAAGCAGTAGGCAAAATAGAGTTAAATACTATTTGTTTTCAAGAAATGAATGGACTAATCAGAAATTGTTCAACCTGCATATTAGTTTGTTTGTCTTTGTCAAAGCTTGAGAGGGAGAAGGGGAGTAAAAATTGTTTTTGTTTTTTTCATAGTTTGAGATGTACTATAGAGTCCTATAGTTGGCGATAATGCATAATGTTAAATCCCAAACGTCAAACAATGTGAAGGGAGAAGAAAAACTTAACCAATAGCCAGTGAGTAAAGTGCCAGCTCTCGGTGTTTGCTCTTGCTGCCACAACAACAAAGACGCTTCAGAAAACGAGAGGACTCCCTCACATCCACTTCCGTGTTTCCCAAAATTCCCGTATGTAGCATATGTGTAGCTACATAGTTTGTGTTTTCAGTTTTTATAATAAAAATCTTTCTTTTTATTATATGGCTGGTTGAATCAATTTGACTATAATGAGATATTATTTGCTTTATCATAAATACAGCCGCTTCTGTCAAAAAACAACTTTATTTGGAGTTATTTTAGAGGACGCAATGCGCATTTTAATTCTAGCTTCCTGTCCGCCGGGTAACTGAAACAACAAATGTTTTTTTTAATCGTTGTACCCGTAGGCATAGGTATACTTGTTACGCCATTTTAAAAATATATATTGTGTCTCTTCTGGTGGTTGTGTTGTCACACGAAAATGCACGCTTGAACACGACTTTCGTTGTTTGTCGGTCGACTTTTGCTTCCTGAATATCAGAACTCATCCCGCTCTGTGTACTCTCTTTGGCTCAACCTACAACAGATTGTACACAATCATCATGGCGACCCAGGATGGTGGGTACTGAGAAATACAGCAGTATTTCTTTCATATCTTTACATTGAGCCTAATCCCTGTTAATGGGATAACACGTGCATTGGAACTGACACGTTGCTATGTAACGCGATTAACGCAATGGAATGTAGATATACGTCTCTCCGTAACGTTATTAATTAAAATGTTCACCAGTGTTGTAGCAAGCTAGCGTTAACGATTGCTAACAGCAGTCAAATTTCGCTAACTCTAGATTTTTATGGATGACCATAGTTCATGTTAAAAAATGTAACCAGTGTTAGGTCTGTAACGGCAAAGTTAACCAATTAAAACATACATAAATATGGTTAGGTTATTAATGGTAACGACGAAGTATCAACAAACAGTTTGTTACGTTAACATTACCAGTTTTGTAACCAGGGCCAACCGAATGATTCAGTGTTTTGGCTCTTGCGTATTATCGTTTAAAACCGTGTCTGTTTAGGTTCACTCGTACTTCGCATTTATTTATGTATCCCCTCACCCAAGGCACAAGTAAGAATTGCTGATTTGATGGAAAAAAAAATTTGCAATGGAAAGGTCTAGAAAAACCACGAGGGAGAGAGAGATAGGGGGTGAGAAGAAAAAGCGAAACTAGACTGCATCACACTGAAAAAAATGGAGTGACATTTACTTTAAAAAAGCTAAGCAAGTTTTTCCACACAGAAAGTGTTTGTAATCTTTACTCAGGCTGTTTCTAAGTAGTATTTATTTAATAGAACCACTGGGTTTTTAAAATGGAAATACACAAGTAAATTGCAGATTCACTGATGTCCCTCACTTACATTTTACTTGGAAATATCAACTAATTAAGCCAATGAACTGGTTTCGTGAATATTACTTGAAACGAATGATTCAATTTACATACAAAACTGAGGACTCATAATAACAAACAATCACTAAGTAATGCACTACATGAAAAACTGTTTTTTTTTAAAGTAAAAGCACTGAATTCGTATTTCTTTGTAGAATTTATATAGATGATTGAAATAATAATTACAGGGCCAAAAATATTACACACTTGATCTAGTTACTGTAGGAAAGTATAGTGAAATGCACGTGAAACTAATATAATATTCATTGTAAACTTTCATAGAGAACCAATGCGAATTTTAAACAAACTGCTACAAACCCAACCCAGTTTATTAAATTTAGGCCTCTTAAATTGGTGGATTTTCAAACTATATTTGAAAAACATGGTCGAGTCAATGGACAATATGACTTGAGAGGATAGTGATGTGTAAAGAAACAGAACAGAAAGTTAGCTGGGTTTCCCCCATTGTTTTTGTTGCTGAGCAATCCAGATCACATCTGCTTTAATGATTTATTTCATATTATTTTAAAATCACATCAGTGAAGTTGGTTAGTAGTTCTGGAAAGTTGGTCCACCTCTAGAATAAAACACTGCTGGAAACTACTAATCTAAGAAATCAATGTATTTCAGTTTAATGGATGTATTGATGTAGTATTGATGGAAAAAGGAACTGAAAAGTTGTAGCACATTTTGTAAGTTAAAACATAATCATTTAGTGAGCATGTATAAAATGTTTGATCAAAATAGCATTTTGGTGTTAGCATGAAAGGAATATAGTATGTTTTGGGCTGTTACCTTTTTTTTTTTTACACTAATAGGTTTTGTATTTTTAGAAATAATTTAGGAATTAATTTTTTTATGTTGTGTTATCGTGTTGTATTGTTCTGTGCTGTTTTTTTTCTATTGTTTTGCCCATTTGTGTGTTTCATTCATACAGGTCGGAATACATTTAAATTTCAGTTCCACAAACTAAAGTGAAACTTTGCTTAATTGGCCGTACTTCTTTGTGGTTACTTCACAAGAAAGAGAACAAATACAATTCTTAGAAACATAGATGTGCAGTCTCTGTAGACTGCAAGTACTGTAGACTGTTTGTAATTGTTGTAAGACACCCACAATTGCTGACTATATTTGTGATAATTAGGACATCCCAGATGTGTATTTCTACATATTTGCATCCATGTGGGAAATGTAGAATACATATTCTGAGAACAACCGGAAATGACAGAACAACTTTGCTCTGAATTTATTAAATGGATCTACATCACTGTTGTCATACTCTTCCAGGAAGTGAAGAAGTCATAATGGAAACTGAAGCAAAGCCAAAAGAAGCCGAGCCACCAGCTGAGGATGCTGAAAAGGGTGACACAGAAGCTACATCTGAGACAGATGCAGGAAACGCCACAACTCAGGACTCTAGTATTAGCAATGGAGATGATGCAGATGGTGATCAGGAGATGGTGGACTTGAAGATAATCTGGAACAAGAATAAATATGATCTGAAAATTCCTGTTGATAGCACCGGAGCCAAACTAAAGGACAGGATCCACTCACTCACTGGTAAGAATAGCACATTTTTTTACTTTCAAATATCGTAGTGGCTCATTAGTGAGATTAGCAAAGCTCAAAAAATAAATGCTCTCCTTTGTCTTCCCAGGTCTTCCACCTGCAATGCAGAAAGTGATGTACAAAGGATTGCTTCCAGAGGACAAGACGCTACGTGAAATAAAGATTACAAATGGTGCAAAAATAATGGTAGTAGGATCTACAATAAATGATGTATTAGCTGTGAATACACCCAAAGAGGTCATCCAGCAGGAAGTTAAAGCCGAGGAGAACAAGAAAGAGCCTTTATGCAGGCAAAAGGTAAGATTAATGGCATTTCTGCAGAATAGAGTAAATTATTTATGGAGTTTTGTGATATTAAACGGGTACCGTTTATTGCAGCAACACAGGAAAGTATTGGACAAAGGTAAACCAGATGACATAATGACATCTATTAAAGGAACAAAGGTGAGGGAAGATGCAATCCCTGTTTTTTCTTTGTCATGTTTTCACAGAGGCATGGTAACTTTATGATTCTAATAACACACACAAAGCCTTAACCGCCTTTCTCCACAAACAGGAACGATTACCAACAGTGCCTTTATCCGGAATGTACAACAAGTCCGGAGGAAAAGTTAGACTCACATTCAAACTGGAGCAGGATCAGTTGTGGATTGGAACAAAGGGTGAGATTACAGCCAGCATCATTTTTGCTAACCTCCCCGCAACACAAACATAATGATGAATACAATTTCATCTTTTTTGTGTGTGTGTTCTCCTCTACAGAGAGAACAGAGAAGGTCCCAATGGGCTCCATTAAAAACGTAGTGTCTGAACCCATCGAAGACCATGAGGACTATCACATGATGGTAAGTGTGCTTGCTGCATGTCAGGCACATGTTTTTTGAAAAGTTGTTATGCCAAGTAACAAAGTCAAATTACGTGTCATGTAGGTGGCTGTCGGAGCCTGAGTTCAGGCTAAAAGTGCCTTTCAATAATCAACTCCTTTTATAAATCACTCTAAAGTTGATAGTAAAACTATGAGCGATACAGATTCTTGCCTGAGGGAATATATTATATATGCAAACTTATCTATGCAAACTTATTGACCTGTAAGGCTACGATTGTTTCGTGGCCAAACAAATTCATGCAAAAGTAGCTCTATACTGTATATGTGTACAATGTTGCCTCAAGAACCTATAAACATTTAGTCTGTGATCCAGTATTGTCATATTATTTGCATGGTTGTTGTTGCCCTCACTGAATATGTTTGTAGAGTTCTCTGGCCATTTCCCCATGCTGGCTCCGAAAGGCAGCATAGGTTAATAGTTCAATACATTATTAATCAGTATGATGTTTACTTAAATATGGCATGCGGTATAATTCCTTCAAACAACAAGGTTCCAACATTTAAATCTGCTGAATGTGCAGCTATCACATTAGAAATAAAACATAGGTGCTTAGAGTTCATTGAGTGATAAAATAGACACATTAACATATGAATTTACACCAGTAATTTCCTTAAAACAGCCTTCTCTTGCTTTATCTGAGGCAGCAGCATTGCTGTTTGCTGGAATACTTTTTCATATTCCTCATAGCAGGTGAAATGTGATCAGTTTACCAGTCA
Source organism: Centropristis striata (assembly GCF_030273125.1). Classification (NCBI taxonomy): domain Eukaryota; kingdom Metazoa; phylum Chordata; class Actinopteri; order Perciformes; family Serranidae; genus Centropristis; species Centropristis striata. Next base: position 26,023,926 of record NC_081529.1, on the reverse strand, counting down.
GAGAGTCAAATGACACTCCAACTGCCCCCTTTTATGGGAGCATGCACAGAGCCTGAGATAGAAAGACTGGGTGAGCAGATCAAGTTGATAACCACCTTCTTGGTACCCGTTATCTACCATCAGGGTTTCAGGCTCTGTCGAGCCAGCCAAGAAACCCTTTCTCTCCTGCACTTGCTTCATGGCACACCCCTCGGATGTGTTTGTTGTGGTCTGATATATTTTGCTCAGCTATGCTTCATCTATAAAGGGTGTTTTGTGTGAGCGAACAGTGCAGGTTGAGCTGCTCCCTGAGATCACTGTAGTCTGTGTGCATCAGAGTGATGGGGGTCATCGTTTGCGGTTTTGGACTCTGCAGCGGAGCGGGAAATGTCAGCGCTTTCTCTACATTAACCTTTGTGTCTGAAAGCTTTTGTGTTCTTCTTTGTCACTGAAATGGAAATCCCAGAACAAGTAACTTAATTGAATCGCGTAGTCTCATGGACATCATGATCCATTTTTAAGAGAGCAAAATAAAGTGTCATAACAGCATCGATACAAAGACTATACATTTTAGGAGAATATAGTAAAGCTGTCAACTGAATAACTGATTTGTTTTTTAGCTTGATCTGATACATTTAAATGTAACAAAACTGACAGTATAACACTGTTAATTTCATGGTTGCTGGCCACAGGTTTATTCAAGCAAAAATAATAAAAAATTTAAGCTGCTGTGTGAGTGAAACATTTGAGGTGATTTCCAGATTTCCAGCTCCCACTGACTGAACATGTAGATCAGCTGTCTGTCATGGTATGGATCAGGGTATACACAGGGCCGATACAGGCAAAGTGCAGAATAGTGGAATTACATTGACATCGCTTTGTTTCGTTTCGTTTCCTATCTGTTTATTTCGGTCAATACATGTAATCAAAACAAACCAGAAAAAAAAACATTGATCAAAGTAAACAACATGTAAACAGAGAGAGAAAATGGATACTAGACATTTGGACCGAAAAGGCGTAGGCTGAAGCATAGCTTATTACGCCTACCCTGTTACAACTCAAGTAAATTTAAAATTTAGAAATGTACAATCTGTTATTTATCAACAAAAGAAATAAGCAGTCACAAAAGAGAGAAAAGAAAGAAGCTTATTACCCATTACTCTAACTTATATAAATTAATCATCCTATTTTTAAGTAATTTTTTTAATAATTTAATGGTATTGCAAGTTTTCAAGTCTTTCTCCAATTTGTTCTATAGATTGACAGCTGTGCATCGTGATTTGGTGTTGGTTCTGGTTTTTAACTTTTTAAATATACACACCCCTCTGAAATTATAATGGCTTTGGCTTAGATTGAACATTTTCTGAATACAGTCAGGCAGCATGTTGTTGTTAATTTTGAACATAAACATTACACCACTTTGCAAGAAATGCAAGAGTTGCATTTGATGCCAGCTACTCTATCAAAGCTTATTTCTGCATCATTAGGAGCCGATAACGTGCAGAATGAGGAGTTGGTGGAAGAGGAGATGAAGATTTAAAATGTCAGTGGGCAGGGAACTTCTCCTCTAAAATAGCAAGCTCATCATTGATATTAGTGATCAAGCCTGTTTATTTTAACTTCCAAAGTTTAACAAAAAAAGGAAGTATAGAGTAATTAATTAATTTTTTCGGAGTGATTTTTTTAAAATTGAAGGTCTGATGAGAGGCAGTATATTACACAAAGCTTTCAGGTCTTTGAATGTTGGTTTATTTAAAAGCATTGTTTTGTTGCAAACATATGCGTGTCATAATTCCAGCTGACTTTATTTATTTACTTTATATTTTAGATCTCATGTAATACACGAAGATATAATTTTCATCCCAAACCAAAAACAGTTTGTGGCTATTGACAGTTGTTTTTTTATCTGAAAATCATTTAACATGCTTTCCTTTTTTTTCCCACTCTTGTAGGCTTTTCAGTTGGGTCCCACAGAAGCGTCTCAATATTGGGTGTACTGGGTGCCTGCACAGTTTGTCGATGCAATCAAAGACACAGTCCTTGGAAAATGGCAGTATTTCTAATGTGCCTCTTTTATTTGAACTGGGATTGAGAGAAGGAGCCAATGATTAATGAAACCGGAGTCAACAGCGAGGCTTAAGGAACTTCTTGGAATACATTCGAAGGAAACGGATGGATGCCTGTGGACTAATCATATTGTTTTTAGGTTAAAAGTGCACTATGTGGCAGCATAACATTTCTCAGCCCTGTTGATCATTTAAGGTTTTCAGCAAATCCGAGGGAAAATTATGAAACAATTGTACAGAAATTGCTAACACTTTTCTTCAGTTATTCTTAAAGAAATAAAACTTATTTAATGAAATGAATGCATGAGGGCATTGTTGTTTGTCCTTTCTGTGTTTTGATTCACCTTGTTGGGAACCAAAGTTATGCCCATTTAAACAATGGAGCTCTTCTGAGTCTCTTTGCAAAACAGCTCACATTCATTCATGTGGTCTTTGAATGAACAGCAACAACTCCTAGCGCAAATTGTCGATTAGATTGAGGCCTGGACTTTGCCACCCCAGGACTAAGACATTGACCTTTTATAGGGTTATTGTCTTGCTGAAAAATAAACATCCCAAGTAGCTTTTCCTTTGCAGACTGTAGTGTATTTTCTTGCAGGATTTCTTGGCATTTACAAGGCATTCCAGCCCTGCTGTGATGTGATGTGTGGTGTTTAGCTTATATTAAACATGGCTTTTAGTATAATGGTCACAGACCAGAGCTGCTTTAATGCACCCCACATAAAGGTCTTCATTAAGCAGAACACCTCTAAACTGAGGAAATTGTAATGGCCTAAAAAAAATAAAAAACTAGAGTTGTATTCCTAACTTTATTTCCCTGATAATTACTTGGGTAAGTCAAATTCATGTGAGGCATTCCATTCACATCTCACAATTATTTTTTCATAATTCAACGGGGTTAATTGGTGTATTATTCCAAGACAGCATGCTAGATAGACAGCCCTGTAAAACATGATTGCATAGTTAAAGCCATGTGTTTATTAATGATTGGAACAACATGCCTGTTGGGTTAATTTTAAAGCAGTATTTTTCACAACTGTTCATCAAAGTGATGATTTTTGCACCATCAGTATTTCGACATAAGTTATATATATAATTTGTTCACACTACCAGTGACATTGAAATTGCAGAGACTGGTGACAAATAACAGTTAAATCTGTTCATATTGCTTTATGCAAAAATACATTTTTAAAATGTAATGCCAATTCCTATAAAAATCACCACATTCAAGTCGAACTGTAAAGCCATAGTTTGTAACTCTTGTCATTTATATTTCATGTTATGTACAGTATGTGAAGCTGAAAGAATACCGGAAATGACAGAACTGTAGGGAGTTGACAGTTTTTAAACAAACGTGTATAAGTCTGACCTTCCTACAATAAAACTGTAAAATATTAGTGTGATTCTTAATTTTGAATACTCAAAATGTATCCAAACCTAGTCCTGTATTATTCTCAAAAAGAAATTGGACATTGGACTGACTATGGTGATACTTTTACTCTGAAGGATCCCGAGCCGGAACTGAAGGTGATAAAAACCATAAAAACCAAACACGCCAACAACTTCCGGGACAATGTTCTGGCGGGAAGCGGGTAATGCAAATATAGTTAAACACAGTCAAAAACCTAAAGCAGTCGGCAATGTACAAAACGGCGACAACAACCGCAGAAAAGAAACGCCCACTGCCGGTCAAAGTGTTGTCAGGTCAGCTGAGGACGGCAGAGAGCCGGGGGACAGCTGACAGCGGGGAGGGATACCTTATCAAGCCGGGCCGGGGTCGCTCTCTGCTGGTCTCACTAGTGTGGATGCAGGGGACTGTACTGGAGGTCCAGCTGGACAGAAACACCGTTCTGCTGATGGATGAGACGGGGACCTTTGCTGTTCAAGGCGTCAACAACATTCCCAAAGGGAAACCATGCTTGTCCCAAGGTGAAGTTAGTTTCGTCATTTAGTCATGGCTGTTTTAGGTAGATTGTTCCAGGGGTGGTACACTTTTTTTGTTCTTTTGTACAACAAACCAGAACTTGATTTTTTTTAAAACCCCAATACAATTAAATAAATCGTCACCCTGATGAAATAATCGCCTAACTATTCTTTTCAAGTTTTGCAGGAAACACAAAAAACTTCACCAAAAGTGTAACATATGACATTTATTGATCCTTTCGCTCAAAAGGGATGTAACAAAGGATGGCTATTGGCATGGTAACAAGTGTGTAAATTATGTAACTTAAGAGAAATAAATGACTTAGGCAATTTTTTGAACATGCCTTTGTGACTTAAGCAAGATATGGTAACACTTTATTTTGAAGGTGTCTACATAAGAGTCACACAAGCCTGTCAGAAACATGACATGACAAGTACCATGAGCATTAATGTGACTTCAAATTCACATCCCATGTCATGTTTATGACTTATTGTTTTTACAGATTGCAACTGTTTTCCTCTTAGTTTTTTTGGCATGCGTATGAGGCTGTATAGTATGACTTTTTTGAGGGGGTCGTTTTTGGACATCCCATAGTATGGTGTTTTTCTGTCATTTCTGGCCATATTATGCTCTAATATGCATCAACAGACTAATTGACCCATTTCTAGCATTTTTCAGCATTTTAAAATTTGACAATTTTTCACAAAAAAATCGACATGCGTACAACTTTTTTTTTTTAGGGGGTCGTTTTTGGACATCATCATTATATGGTGTGTTTTTCGGCTATTTTTTTTTGACAAATTATACCACCGCATGTATCAACACACTATAATTGACCCATTTCTAGCATTTTTAGACATTTAAAAATTTGACAATTGAACAATTGACCACCTGCTGCTGTTTTTACAGGCAAATATGTCATGGTGATGGGTGTCATCCAGGCCGTCTCCCCGGAGCCAGTCATCCGTGCAGTTAAGATGGCAGACCTCTCAGAGCTCGCCGCGCTTCACAGACGGATGTGGAAGCTGGAGGTGGAGGACCTGCAGCAGGTGCTGGCCTGAATGCAGAGCTGTTGGTGGAAACGCCGCTTCGCTGGTGGCAGGACGACCTGCTCCTGTCATGTGTGTCCAGCTGGGTATGTGGCATTGAAGCATCCCTTGACAAATGAAAGAACTACCTCACAGGACTGAACAGCAGATTCTACTAGATGTCAGGCTTCCGACTGGGAGGTGTGATGCAAGAGTGACAAAGATTTGGACATGTTAAAACAGACTTGTATTTGTGTATGCAGTATTTGTGCTTCAAAGTGTGATGGAGGTCATATAAACCAGCTATTATTTTGATATGTATATATAATGATATACTATCATTTTGGAAGTCAGCTCTGTCTCCACTGTGTTAAAGTGTTCATGTGTTTTAGTCTTTTTGGTCATTTCATGTCTTTTTTTGGTCATTTTGTGGTTTTTTTTAGTCATTTTGTGTCTTTTTTTTTAGTCATTTTGTGTCTTTTTTTGGTCATTTTGTGTCTTGTTTGGTCATTTTGTTTCTTTTTTGGGTGATCTGAACTGTGCGTGTGAGATTATGTTCAGTGAGCGGGGGTTGCGGAGAACATGCACATTAAATTGGGGGTCGCGACTCAAAAAGGTTGAGAACTACTGATATAAACAAGTAAAAAATGTAGGCCTCTAAAATGATCAGCTAACACTTGGGTAGGAAAATCACACCTAGATTTGCATTTTGTATTATTAACTCATTGAATGAGTCTTGTCAGATTCTACCACTAGCTTTATCTTTTGAGAATATGGCATTCATGTATAGTAGTTGTAAGGCACATGGTTACTGTTAAATAAAGATGATTTAGATTTTCAAGTACTCAGCCTATTGTTCTCTACTAAAAACCGAGGATCGCAATTTTCCAAAAACACTATACAATGACAATTCTTATGGCATTTTTGATGTCATACTATGACTATAGTACAGTTGCAAGAAAAAGTATGTGAACCCTTTCAAATTACATGGTTTTCTGCATTAAAAAACACAACATGCTTAATACCATGCAAACAATTATAATGTTTCACATCTTTATTGAATATTTCCATGAAACATTCATAATGCTGGTAGAAAAAGTAATTGAACCCTTTGGCTAATGACTCTTTTAAGAACTAACTGGAGTCAGGGATTAGCAAACTTGGAGTCCTCACAATGAAATGAGGTTTGAGTGAGGTGTAGAGATACATTGACCTGTAAAAAAGACTTTTTAAGGTTGCGTTTTAGAAGAAGCATCTGCTCATGTAAACCATGCCTCGCAAAAAATAGATCTGAGGACATATGATCAAGAATTGTTGATTTTCATAAGACTGTGAGGGGTTAAAAAGTAACAAGTAAAGCAGGGGTGTCAAACTCAAATACACAATGGGCCAAAATGTAAAACTTGAATAATATCGCGGGCCAACATTGAACAAATAAACCTTTTAATATATACCAAACATGTTTTGCTTTAACATTAAATATGGAACCAGCAACGCTTATAAACATACAATATATAACTAAATAGTGCAGACATGCAAAATCTAATTTCAAATAAAAAACACAATGTCATTAATTTATTAAATAAAAATCGTATGCCTCTTTTCTATTTGCATCCTTCTGATTTAATTATATCAAAATAAACTTTTTCAACAGGTTAATAAATTCTGCCTTTCTTTTCGCCATTTTTGGGAAGGGGTAGCTGGGAGACAGCTCTAGCTTGAGGTTGCTATGACGACTGTCACAGAGGAGCGTTTCTGGGTCCTGTCCTGATTGACGCGCCAAAACAACAGCAGGGCATTGTGGGATTTGTAGTATTAGCGGTAAATGTGCCGTATAATACCGGCGGATCAGCTTTTATAGTACAATAATTATATAATAATTTGGTATTGCCTCGCGGGCCAAATAAAATTACACTGCGGGCCAAATTTGGCCCGCGGGCCAGAGTTTGACACCCCTGGAGTAAAGTAAAAATTTTAGGTATTCATCAGTCCACAGTTAGACAAATGATCCACAAATGGAGACGATTTAGTGCTGTGGCTACTCTTCTAGAAGTGGGCGCCCAAAGGCCCAACGCAGAAAGCTCAGTGAGGTAAAAAAGATCTCCAGAGTAACAAGTAAAGACTTGAGGGAATCATTGGAGCTGGTTAACGTCTCTAGTCATGAGTCTACCAGACACATAAGATTGATCAGGTGTGGTGGCAGGACACAAAGGAGGAAACTGCTGCTTTATAAAAAAACATCACTGCATGCCTGAAGTTTGCCAAAGAACACCTTGACACTCCACAACACTACTGGGAAAATGTTTTGTGGACTGATGAAACTATGGTGGAATTATTCATGAAGAACACACGGCAATAGGTATCGTGTAAAAAGGGCCATGCATACCAATATGAGAACATCATCCCAACAGTGAAGTTTAATGGAGGGAGCATCGTGACTTAAGGCTGTTTTGCTGCCTCAGGGCCTGGACCACTTACTATCATTGAGTGTAAAGTTAATTCCCAATTTTCTCAAGGTATTCTACAGGTTAATGCCAGAGTGGCTGTCTGCCAGCTGAATATCAGTAGAAGTTGGGTGATGCAGCAGGACAATGACCCTAAACATCAAAGTAAAACTACTACAGACTAACTTAAAAAAAAAAAGCAAATCCACCTTTTGGAGTGGTCCAGACCTCAATCCAATAGAGATGCTGTGTAATGACCTCAAGAGAGCCGTTCACACCAGACATCCTCAGAATATGGCTGAGCTGAAGCAGTTCTGTTAGGAAGAATGGTCCAAAATTCCTCCTGAACGTTGTGCAGGTCTGATCAGCAGCTATCAGAAGTGTTTGGTTGAGGTTATTGCTGCTAATGGAGGCTCGACTAGTTATTAAATCAAGGGTCCACTTTTTCCACCATCACTATGAATATTTAATGGATGTATTCAATAAAAACGTGAAATATTATAATTGTTTGCATGGTATTAGGTTAAGCACATTGTATTTGTCTAAACTTGGTGTTTAGATGCAAATATGACAAATGAATGTAGAAAACTAGGTAATTTCAAAGGGTTCACATACTTTTTCTTGAAATTGTATGGCATTATTGGCATTTAGACAAAACATGGCGTTTTATTGCCATACTATATAATGTTTTTCGTTATGCTACCATGATGAACATACTATTCTAAAGCATTTTTTGACAAACTACACTGACCATTTTTAACATACTATACGACTTTTTATACGATAGGTGATGAGGAAAAATGGCATCTTAAATAGGCATCCAATGGCAGGCTTATAGCAATAGTCATCTTGTGAATGTATATATATATATATATATTTTTTGAGAATTGGTGGTTGTGGGCAGCGGATGTTTAGGGGGAGATAGCAGGTCAACAATAAAAGCCACATAGAAGTGGTGGACAGATACAGCTCAGCTGGTGCTGAATGATTAAATTTTTTCATATGGAGAATGGATAAAAAAGTCAGAAAAACCCTCCAGAATACAACATCAACATGCCAAAATCTTTGGAACAGCATAGAAAAATCCATGCTGTTATTTGGGTTCAAAAATGTTTGTCATTTTAGAGATTTCTGTATTTTCAACTATTTGATGACGAGCACTTCTGTTCTTCAAACTGGGAAAACCCCTTATTGTCAATATACATAGGAAAGCTGCACTTCCTCTGAACGCTCTCGGTCTCTAGTTTATGGTTGTAAAGTTTCACAAGGCTGTAATTGTCCTAGACGTCATAACAGCTCAGTTTATACAGCGAGGTTGAGACTCGGTAAATGGTTTCACTGCAATGAACTAGCTACTACTGATGAACTGGACTCATTGAATCCACAAGAGTCTCAGCTTCCCAGTGATACCCAGTTTGTCATTTAAAGCCTGTTTAGGGACCTCAGTATGCACAAATATTCAAATACAGTAGGCAAATTTGCACTACATGAGAAAAAACTATGTGGGTTTGCCTTAAACTAAATTGAGATTGAGGTCACATGACCACTTTCAAAATCGCCAAAATAGCCTAACTTTGCAGCGATAATAATAGTTATCAGATAATATCAGTATATCCAGTATATTCCTAAAATTGAGTAAACTAAAACTGGATACTAACTAGTTAACAAACCACAAAGCAGTTTAAACACAGATTAAAAAAAGCTTTATTTAGTTTGGTGCCCATTACACTGGTAACACTATTAGAATAAGTGAAAATGACCTATGTTGACAGATTAAAATAAGAGAATGTCAAATGAACTCTCAATTTTAAGTATCCCATACTTAAACATATTGAAGGGTGAAGGTCATTAACATATACAAACTGCTTATGAAAAGAAATTACTTTAAGGTCAGCTGTATCTGAACACGTCTCTGATCAACACATGCCATTTTCAGCATCATTTACAGATATTCGTGTAAATGGTGCATAGCAAAGCTTTTAAGTGTTTTCCACTCAGCTGTTAACAATAACACTCCTGAAGTTCAGATCAGAGTAAACCAGCCACCAATCAGAGGGCCGGTCCTGAACGCCCTCTTTTAAAATCATGCTGTGATCAGGCGGTTTTCTGTGCACCTCAGAGGCCCTTGAGGATCACCTGACTCGACTGTTTGAATACTGCATTATTTGCAACAGAGCATAATTTGTCATCACATCATTATATAATGTCTTTAAGCAGAAAACTGTATTTTCCAAAGTCATTGTCATTTGGAGCTATAAGATGGTCTTTTCTGGCTTTGGCAAGTTTCATCAAAAGGAATTCCCTGCGCTCCATCCACTCTTTTAGTTCCTGCTCCCCGTGTGCCAGCTTACACAAGTCATCCTCTGTGCATGTGCTTTTGAGGAACCTGTCAGAACACAAAATCAAAAGATCAACCATCAAAAACCACTGGACTTAAGACTGGTAACCAGAGACTTACAGTGTGCTGTGGCTGATAATCGTACCTCTCACAAACTTTGAAAGTGCCTGTGGGAAACCGATACTGCCAGCAGTTCTGATCATCCTCAGAGTTGAAAACTCTGTCTTTGTGTTTTTCTGAAGTGATATGCTGCTGCCACTGCTTCTCGCTGTTGCAGTTTTTACCACACAGCCAACAATGATTGCCAGCCTGTGAAAAAAAGAAGTCATTTTTGTAAATTAGATGATTTGTCTATTGCATTCAAATGTATCACTGTTTAATTTAAATCACTTGGCAAGTAACCACGTTATAAACAAGATTCTATTAAAAATGTTCACACAATTTAACCATTAGACGATAATAGTTTTTACTGCATTCACAGTTTCTGACAACTTAATGATTACGTGCCAAAAGAAAACCACACAACGCTGCTAATGAGTCATAACAGGGCAGTGCAACTGTTAAACATCCTAAACGGCAAACTGGAAAAGGAAAACAACTCAATTAAATTGCAGGGTTTCACAAAAACGGGTCTCTAATAAATATAGTCTAAATTAAAAACCACTGACCAGTTCATACACAAACCTTGTTTGGGCTGCACGAAATGCAATTACTGCATTGACATTGTGATATTTAGATATCTTGTCAACATATTGTAAAGCGTGATTCGATCAATATTTTATTAATGCTTGATATGGAAAGAGGAGCATCGATTTTATTTTCTATACTACTTCTACTACTATACTTCGCGCGAGATTTCACTGTTCCACGAGACTCCCACGGCAGCTCTCGTTGCATGGAAGTCTCGTGGACACTCCAGCCGCTGTAGCTCTTGTAAGCGACAAACATGCCAAACATGGAAGATAAGAAAGATGCTAGCGAGTCGGAAATAGTTTACATTACATTTACATTTAGCAGACGCTTTTATCCAAATCGACTTACAGGAAGAGTAAAAGCAAACAATCAAGGTATAGTGCAATAAGAGCCATTAGTGCATCAATAAGTGCTAGTGACAATTCTTTGAGGAGTAGAATTATCGTGTGGTGCTAGGAGAGAAGATGCTCTCTAAAGAGCTGGGTCTTCAGGAGTTTTTTTTATTATTATTATTTTTTTTTTTTTAAAAGGTAGAGAGGGACGCCCCTGCTCTGGTTGGAACTGGTAGTGGTTGCACCAGCAGGGAACAAGAAGTGCAAAGAGTCTGGATTGACTTGGACTAACGGGGGGTAGAGCCAGGCGCCGTTCATTGGAAGAGCGCAACGGTCGTGAGGTAGCATATGCCTGAATCAGGGCGTTCAAGTAGGAGCAGTACCGGAGACAACTTTGTAGGCCAGCATTAGATATTTGAATTTGATGTGGGCTGCAACAGGTAGCCAGTGGAGCTCAATGAGCAGCGGTGTGACATGTGACCTTTTTGGCTGGTTGTAGACCAGTTCCAAAATAAGGACACGGAACAAACAACCATAGTCTGTAAAACGTGTATAGAAGATGTTGTAACGAAGACAGGCAACACCACAAACCTGTTCAATCACCTGAATATGAAGCATGTGTATAATGAAGCATCAGGTATGATGCACGTATGACGCTAAGAGAGCCGCAGCACCCTGCGTCGCTCCTGTAACCTCAGCAAAACAAACTTCACTAACAGGATCTATCCAGGGTTTCCGCAGTATTATTGTAGCAGTGGCGGCTCGACGCTGCTATATTATGCCTGCCGCTACTTCGGAATAGGGCATTGTTGTTTTCTTGTTGTTGTTTTTTTAACTCTGTAGCAGTGACCACAGTGGGAGGCTCCACCGTTGTCCGCTCTCTCGCTGCGGGGACAGGCGGCTGGAACGCTGCCACGACGTCAAACACTTGAGATGTCATGACAACCGTAACAGCGCGAGCACTCTGTTAGCATTACTCCAGTTTGTGAGTGAGGTTAGACTACCTGTTAGAGCAGATGGCTAGCTAACGATACTGGAAGAGAACAAAGCTCACGGTGGCCAGTCAGCCGTCACTTGTTTTCCTGGTGCATGTATGTACTAAGCGTTACGGTAAGAACGTGTTAGACTGCCTTCTGAATAAAAGTAAACGTGTGGCTTTCAAAGTAAGAGATCATGGATCTCTTACGGCCTTATTTATTATTATTATTATTACTACTATTATTATATATTATATATATTATATACTGCACTATTATTATTATATACCCCCTGGTCACTATAGCATTGTTGCCATCATATCACCAGTTTAATTATTACCATCATCTGCCAACCATCCTACCAACTGATGTTCTTTCTTTAACTTCTTAAGTGTCCTTTCTTTTCTATTCTGTGTTTTTTTCTATTGTTGTTTTTATTTATGCTACCTCAGTATTTTATTCTATTGTACTTGAATACCGGACTGCTGTGACAACCGAATTTCCCTTCGGGGATGAATAAAGTATCTATCTATCTATCTAATCTATCTATCTATGGATGTGTGAGCAGAGTCCACCACAGAATTTACAACTGTCAAAACATGATGCCTTAAAACAGAAGAATCTTTATTCTCATGTACAATAATTCATTAAAATATGATATGAGTAAGATGGAATAGTGGCCTCAGAATGTGCGAGAGGCCACCAAATTTTGGCTTTACGGCAAAAAATGTCTAAATTATAAGCACACATCATCCAGGGGACAGATAACCCTTCAATTTGGTCTGGTTCAGTTTTATACATTTGTAAACTTTGATATGATAAACATCGAGTCATATAGCCTAGAATATCAACATAAGGCAAAAAAAATATTGTGATAGCAAATTTAGGCCGTATCGCCCAGCACTACATGCTACACATTTTTCTGCTGCTTGATACTACACGGTTCTCATTTCCATTAATTATCTACAGCCTATGTAGGTCTGACAGTTTCATAATAATTGTAAAAAAATAATTTCAGGGGATCATGCCCCCGGTCCCCCATTGACGGTGACATTTCTTGTACACCGTGTTCATATTGCAATAATTGCAAGAAAAAAAATATAGCAAAAATTTTTTTTTCAGCCCTAGGCGCAAAAAAAAAAAAGCAGTGTGGCATATTTTCTGAGCTTTTACACTCACCACTTCTTCGGCGTAGTCTGTTGGCATGTGGATCTGTTTGCCATTCTCCCTGACAGAGTTATTGGAGGCCTCCTCACCCCAGCCAGGCCTCTGAGACTGCAGCCACTGCTCATATAGCTGATCCATATCTGGAACTAAATGGGGGGGATAAAATGAATGATTACTTCTGGTGCATCACATACTAATTAAATTCTACTAATTAAATTCCACCAAGTAAGAGAGCCCATCTCCTTGATATTACTCACTGTTGTTTTCCTTCATGTAGGTCCAAAGGTCTCTTTCTTCTACACTGTGAGCGAACGTGCAATTCCCAATGTACTGACACTTCTTGCCAGCTGTCACATGCATGCAAATCTAATAGAGGAAAAATAACATTTGGTGACCATTGCAGGAGATTTGTTTCTATCAGAAACAAAGAACAGACAGCGGGATAGAAGAATGTTTGGCACGTACCTCAAATTGAGATGGGATGGGTTTTTTGGTTGGAAGTGTTCTCACGGTCGTCCACTTTTTCCTTTCATGGGAACTTACAAGCACCACCCGCCTGTCTTTTGCCCACCTAAAACACAAAGACAAAAAGAGTTTGTGGACTGCACTTATTCACTTATGAATTCACTTCCTGTCCTCAACTCGTGTGTTTAACACTCACGTGTGTCTCGCCTTGGCTGAGCAATACTTCTTGTTTTTGTCAGCTTCGCTTAGTTGGCCATTTCTCCAGCACTGACCACAAACAAACATCATCTTCAGATTTGGAGGCCCGAACCTCCTCTGCGTGCTGGAAAGCTGCTGATGACATTTGAAGGACTGGTTAAAATCTTTGTGATTAACACAAAACAATATACACCTAAAAGGATTTTGCCAAAATATAGAGCAATGAAGATATTTTGCTTTAACCCAGGTAAAATCAAATCAAAGGCCTGATAAATGCTTACAGTATGTAGTTATATTTAGTCAAATCACATTAGAACAGGCATGCAAATGTTTGATGCACACAACTATTTATATTAAGCCAATAGGCTGTAATAAAGGTAACAACAACACAGACTGATAAGAAATAAGGAAACGCTAACAACAAGCAAGAAACATGAGAAACAATTTTTTTTTTGTTGGGCTTACCTGTGCTCCCTGCAACGAAGCTGTTGCATTCCAATACTTTTTTGCCTCTTGGACAATACTTTCATGAGTGATACCTATATGTTGAAAATGAAAATAAAATAAAAACAAATAAGTAAAGCTTCAATTGCATTAAAGGGGACTTTGTTGTGTTAAAATGGCAGATGTTCATAATAAATGTGACCGAAGATTCAGTTGGAAGAAAAATGTAAATGTATGCAAAGTAATCCATGCCAGTTTGTGTGAGGTATCTATGGATATCTGCTCCAGGCACATTAAAGCTATGTTTACAATACATACAGTGTGATATGTAGCTACATGCTAACATCAAGAAAACCTGTAATCTTGGTTAATTTCTCCCCAATTTCAGACCAGATTCAAGTTGAAGCTCATTTGATTGGGTAGTTTTTTGGTTAAGATGCTTTTAATGGTGATATTTCACAGCTGCTGCCATTATAATCAATCCACTGCAAGATGTTTTCCTGCTAATGGCAGGAAGAACCTGTAATTTTAAATACCAATGTTAATTTCTGTCCCAATTTTGGATCATATTCCTGCACAATTCCATGCTCGATTGTGTAGCTTCTGGTTTAGAAGCTTTTATTGATGAAGGTTTTATGGCAGAAAGTGCCGCTACAATCATGTCACGACTGCAATGACAGGCAGTTCAGAGACGGGAGAGCACAGATGCAGAAGACCCCGGAAATGCTGACCAATCAGAGCCGACTGGTCTTTTCTTTAGCTTTAAAAAAAAAAAAAAAAAAAAAAGGCACAGGTGCTAGAATAAAGTGTGCCAGACAGAGGATGGATAGTAATGAAAATAGTGTTTATTTTAACATAAACACATTCTGGTAGAAACCCAAAAAGCATGTATGACCCTGAAAATGAGCATGGCAGGACCCCTTTAAATGTATCACCTAGATACATTACTTTATTCATCCCCGAAGGGAAATTCGGTTGTCACAGCAGTCCGGTATTCAAGTACAATAAAATACAATAGAATAAAATACTGAGGTAGCATGAATAAAAACAACAATAGAAAAAAACACAGAATAGAACAAGAACAAGGACACTTAAGAAGTTAAGAAAAGAACATCAGTTGGTAGGATGGTTGGCAAGATGATGGTAATAATTAAACTGGTGATATGATGCAACAATGCTATAGTGACTAGACGGTATATAATAATAATAATAATAATAATAGTATAGTACATAATATAATATAATATAATATGTAGAAATAGATAATAAACAATATAAAAGTAAAATGAAAAAAGATAAATAAAGTAATTACAAGTAAAATAATATAATATATAATAACAATAGTAATAATAATAATAATAATAATAATAAATAAGGCCGGTAAGGCCAGTATAATAATAATAATAGTAGTATATTACAGTATATAGTAATAATAGTAATAATGGCAGCAATAGTATATATAATAATAATAATAATAGTAATAATAATAATAATAATAAATAAGGCTGGTAAGGCCGGTATAATAATAATAATAGTAGTATATTACAGTATATAGTAATAATAGTAATAATGGCAGCAACAGTATATATAATAATAATAATAGTAATAATATTAATAACATAGCAAAGTGTCGTGCATAGATTTAGTGCATACATTTTAGTGCATTTCAGTAATGTTGGTTCTGGCAGAGGTAGATGAGTTATAAAGTCTTATTGCAGAAGGAAGGAACGACTTTCTGTATCATATATGTTGCAAAAGGTGTCATAGAAGAACTGTGTTCCATGTACAACACCAGGAGTATTTTTAAAAAGCAGTCTTACCGAGCTCGTGCTGCATCATCCAGACCTTCAGCTCGATGAGACTGTGGGCGTAGAAGCAGTCGTCTTCTCTCACGCAGCCGTACCGGACTTCATGGCGACAAAGATCCAGCTGGCACTGAGGACTCAAGGGTCTGATCTTGGAATAACGGACTGTGTTCTCCTTCAAAATGTGGACCAGGCACCTAAGAGACAAACAATGTCCACAGGTTTATCCTGCTCTTGTTCCCTCTTGTATATTTGCACACGTTTTGTGCGCTTTGGAAGATAACTAGAAATACATTTGCAGAGCTGTAAAATAAGAAATGACTTACTTATGATTCTCAAAGTCATGCTTTGTCACAGGATGAGAGCAAAGTGAAGGGTCATCTTTGTTGGTTTTGCTGATTATTCTGGGTTTGTGGTCAAAACACACCTAAAAAAATTGAAAATAATGCATTTGAAATGGTTACTGGTCTATAAATACACAGTAGATTTGCTGCAGAAATTAAAGAAGGACAATACCACAATAAAATTCCATCATATGTCACTCAAAAGTCCCTAACAATCATAGCCCAAATAACAATGAGCACAAGACAAACAAACAACAGAAGTGAAAATTGAAGGTCCAATGAAGAGCACACCATACCAGGGATTTATCACATTCATAATTTGGTATATATTGGCCTTATTTTTAAATTTTGCTCTGAATAAAAGAAACTCAGTGATTATAAATGCATATGAATAAATGCAAAACATATTTAGAGATAAAGACTGTTCACAATTATTGTGAATTGTGTGCAAAAGACCACAAGAGGTCAAACTCGTTTTGACAAACTAAATGAATACTCACTCCACAGAGAAACATGAATATCCCATGATGCTCCTGTAAGATCTTGGGGACAGTCAACCTGATGTTGGAGTTTGGCCCATAAGGATCGAAGAGCAGCTCTCTCGAGATAAAGCCCTTCCGCTCCAGAGTCCAAACATCAATCTCTTCCTGGCAGTATGCAAATGTGCAGTGGCCAGGGTACAGGCACTCTTTTCCAACAGCCACCTCTGAAACAACACAGGTAACATTTTAGCATTAGCTGTCATCATGACTTGTGTATGGCAGAAACTAAGAGCTTCTAAAAAAATGCTTCTTGAATAATAAGCACATTAAGTGTAATAAAGGAATGTAGGGAAAATAAATAACAAAGTTAATGTGAAAAAACATATCTATGCCCTTTTTTTTTTTTAACCAATAATCTGTGTTACAAAATAAGCCATTTATGATCTTTTTTCCCTCTGTGAAAATCAAACTAATGGGATTTGTAGGGAGGAAAAAAAAAATGATGAAATGGTAATGTGAAAGGAAATGCTACAATTTCAGAGTGAGGAAATTTGCATGTTTATAAGTGTTACCTTTGCAAATGTAATAAGGTCCAACATATTGGGTTTTTGTTGGCCTGGGCCGGATGAGCTTCCAAGATTTGTCTGGCGAATGTTTGATTCTGCCGAGTAAAGCATCCTTTTTGCATTTATGCTCTTCTGTATGAAGAGCATAATCCAACACACCGGGCCCTGTGGGTATCAACATAAATAAACACATTAGATCAAACAGTACTTCTCTATCCTTAAAGACGCAGACCACACACACTGTAAAAACTATTCCTCACCAGTTTTGACGTAGCACATTGAGCACGCTTGTTTGAATTCATGTGTTTCAGCTAAGGGGTTCTTTGCCAAATCCACAGCAGCAGGAAGACCCTTCACTTCAGGCATACCTACAGCCATTCCCATTGGGGTGTCATTATTGTTCAGCTGGTAAAAAAAAAAAAAAAAAGGTGAAATATGAATTATGACAAATCGTAAGCCTGTAACAATAAATAGGCTGATAATAATTAAACAACAATTACCTGTGGGATAAATGGACTCTGAGCATAATCTGAAAATTTAACAGAGGAGAAAAGAGTGATCCATTGGTTAGCTGATGTTTTTCTTCTTCTTTTAAACATTGACTTTTATTTGAAACAAAGAAAACATGTATGTTTAACTCTCTAAACCCCACAACCCATTAGCATGTTTTAAAGGCATGTCTTCTAAAAATAAATAACACCATTTATCAAATCAAAGCTCAGATTTTCTATTAAAAGAGTGTATACCAAATCTTGGAATAAAAAAAATACATTCTGAAATATTCCATTAAGAAAATTTGATTAAGAATTGGTTTCAAATATTGTATATATTGTACTTTATTACATCTTATTATTTTGAATTTCGATACAAATAAAAGCAACTGCACTTGAGGTAAAAACAAGACTCAACATTAACAGTTGTCAATTCAGTAGTGCTGTTTCCATAGAGGAATGCAGTGGAAAAACAAGGCCACGGTGAGTAAAAAGTGACAGGAAAAGCCGTGGGACTGTTTGGGGTTCAGGGGAATAAACAGGCCAAGTATTAAAGTAGCATACCTGTTTTATAGTCTGTTATGCTGAGACTATCCAGGGAGTCCAGTGGTGGGTGGAGGGTGTCAAAAGTGTCCATACCAAAATACGTACTTGACCCCGACTTGTGATACAGCGGGGGCAGAGTAACCGTGCACGGCTGGGCACCGCTGTGAAGAAACGGGTTGATGTGAGATGGCATCAGGAATGGACTGGACATGGAACTGCCCGGGGCAATACTGGTTGGCAAAGGAAGAGGCCCCTTCACTGTGGGAATAACCTGAAGGAAGAGACAATAAAAGTCACACTTCTGCTCACATATCGACACGTTGTCACATTTTATTCATCAATGAGACCCTGAGGTCCGATCCGCTCACTAACCAAGGCTGATTCGGGGCCGGCTTGGTCCAGTAGGTCATCTAGGTCGTCCCCCATGATGTCCGCGTCAAAATCATGACTGGGTTCGAGCATCGTGCAAGGCTTACTGGTTCTGCACCCGTTAACAAATGTGGGCACAGGAAGGGGGACTGACGAGGGCACGGACACGGGCAGGGAAATAGACTCGAAGCCTGGCGGCTCAGACGGGGTTATAGATGAGATACTGTTGGTGGGAGGAAGTGGAGGGAGGTCGTCCACCACGGCTTCATTTAGAGGCGGGTGCACTGCCACTGGAGCTTGGATTGGGGCTGGGACTGGAGCCAAAACACTGCTATCCTGGGTTACCTGAGGCACTTCTAAAACACATCGGGGGGGGGCACAGGATGAGTGAGTTTCATCATTGTCCCTTTAATGAACTAATCAAAGCTGCATTAAGTATTTAACTTACCAATTTCTATATCTTCAACTGAACACGAGCCATGGGAAAACTGAAGAAATTAAGAAGAAAATTCATTAAAAACACTGGATTTCTTGAGAGAGTACAGATATATATTTTAGACTGGCTTGTTGCTAACCTTGTCACATGATGCATCTTGATAACTTGATCCTCGCAAAACATTCAAGGCAGGCTGTTAAATAGGAATTAGCTTAATTAAATTGTGTTTTTATGTTCATTATATCGAAGAAAAACCCTCTATGGATGTGCCAATCAGTCAAAAAGAGTCCGATTTATAACGTTAATGACAATGGGACTACCGACACACATTGTATGGTTGTCAGTTCCTACAATAAATAACCCGACTGTCATGACTGTTTGAAAAAGGTTCCTGAGACATGCGTACCTTACTCCTCACATAAGCTTTACGGATTTTCAATCCCAAAATTTTGGCAAGGTCCTGAGTCAGCTGTGTGACACTGGAATCCTGTGGGAAACAATAAAAACAGACAGTGTTTATTCAAACACATCTCAGCCTTTGATCTTTGGTTATTTCCATTAACCATTATTTTCCGACATGGTTTCTATACAATATATTGCACCAAAACTTGTTTTTTAAATATATCTAAAAATATAATTTGCGAGTATTTCAGCAACATTAAAAAAAAAAAAAAAAAGCAAGACACCTCAAGCGCTGTTGTTGGTTGTCCAAATTATTGTCTAATATTAACCATAATGTTCTAAGCCCTTTATACAGTCTAACCCTTCAAAATGTGAATAGGTGCCTAACCAGAATACAATGTTCTTTTTTTCACATATAAATGATAGAAAATCTTACACATTAACAATCTGAATGTCAAATAATTGTTCAGGTCCCCAGCTTTTTGATTGGATATACCACTTCTATGTGGCATAGAAGTGGTATTTCCCCTCCTAAATATCATCTGTCCCCACAAAAAGTGGTCTGTGGTGGGTCTAACAGTTAAACCTTAAATTACTACTACTTTACTATACTAACTAACTATAACTATACTAAAGATAGCACGCTAATTGTGACAAAGCAACGAACTTAGTGTCAGGCAACATGCCAGAAACAGCGTGACTCCACTGGGTGTGCTCTTCCTGCAGGCAGCCCTGACTGCATTTTTGCTTAATTTTTGTCAAATTTGCCGAGACGAAAGAGTGAGTCGATCTCCTGCACATTAGGATAAATCAACATGAAACGCTCAGATGGTACGCCTTACCTGAGGCACTGCTAGGGAACATTTGGCAACGGCCTCATAGGCCTCTTGATGTCTCCCCAACTCCTTTAAGGATTTAGCTTTTCTGTACAGTGCTTTGTAGTTGCCCTCGTTCAACTGGAGAGCCTTTTCACAGTCTTCTAACGCTTGGTCATACAGTCCCTGAGAAAGAAGATATGTCCCAGAGTTAGAGAAGCCTCACTTAACTGTAGTTCTTTAGTGAACACAAAACAAAGACACTGCAGTTTGATCATAAATTGCCTTTACATGTTCAGTGAGTTGAGTCAGGTATGGGTGCGGTTTCCCTGAAGATGATAGAGTGTTTTTATTGCCATGTAACATGACTCGATGCAGACGGACGCTGACAAGAAAGAGGAACTGAATGTTTCTCTGAAAGCATCCTTTTTTCCCACGGGGACTTTTTCTAAGTGTCTAAGGTCCTGAGTTTCTCAGATCATTTTCAGATTTTCTATGAATACTGTTCAAAGTGACACATGAAGCTGTCAGAAATCACCAAAACACACAAACGTATTATCATACAGTATGTGGCGGGGTTTTTCTGAGAGCTGTAGACAAACTGTAAGTCGCATCATTGTGCATGCAGCTCAGCTCATCATTATTTGATGTATTCATAAAAATAATCATTTCATCCACTTCCTGACAAATTAATGCATTTCTTTTTTTGACCTATTTTTGCACAACAACCAAATTATTGTAGATTACAAGCCTATTCCTAAATCCTGTGTAATAAAAATAATGAGAATTAAAGTACATTTACTTTACATTCCCATTTATTGAAATACTACAACTACATATTTTTATGTATGCAAGGTAGAGCAAATGTAACAGACATGAAATCTTGTAAAAAAAAATAGAAAATAAAGAACAACATTGAGGAATTCAGCCGCAACTCAGTAAGTCAAATATTTCTGCCTGTCCTTACGCTAACTAAAGCAACTTTTCCATACAGATGTTATGGCTCAGTGTTCACCATTGGGGCCAACAACTTTTCTGGGGTTGTGGTGGGCCTGTATATAACCCAATGATCTTAATGCTCATATTTATGATCACAGTTTCAATATTTGGGGAAATATACTATAATTTGCAATTACAAGAAGCCAACTAAATACAAGTTCTTCGTTCATAAACTACAGCTTAATTTTAAGAAAAATATGTCAGTTGACAGATAAACCGAGATAGATGATTGGTATGAAAAGCAAAATGTGCTGAGGACATGTCCCAACAAAACCAAGCAATGGTAAACATTGCAAGGGCCAAAAGCAAAAGGGCTCTTAACGAAGAGGTCAAATAAGTGGTACAAAACAGAGCTCTTCTTTAAAAAAGCAGTGACATTTAAGAATTAACTTGTATTTTAAGAATTTATTATTTAGCATTCTGTGTGTTTTTTGGTCGATGTAATTTCTAGATATTTATAAAGAGCAATTTATATCTAAACCGGTCTGAAACCCCAGGCACTGAAATGAAACATTTAACTAGTAACCTAAAAATGTGCAGGTGCAGGCTCAAAATATATAGAGAACATAACATACATCTATATACATGTGTGTGTATGTATATATATATATATATATATATATATATATAAATAAATAAATAAACACACACACACACACATCGAATATAGATAGTAATAGATAGAAATAGATACATTTTATGAGACCAAGAACTTGATTGGGATGGAGACTGAAATGAGACTAGTGTGATGGTCACCACCGGCTTACCGGAACAATGTTTAGATATGCAGCAGCTCGATTTGCATACAGCTTTTCCAGTAGACCTGTTGGAATACAGATCTCTTCCGAGTCTGCATAGTCTGCTATACTCAAGGCTTCGGTGTACATCTCGATGGATTTTGTCCAATCTCCCTCTTTGAACACGTCATTTCCTTCTCCAAAAAGATTCCATACGAGATCCTTAATAAACACCTGAAAAAAAGAAAAAACAAATCAGTACAAAATATACATAATGCAGCTGACTTGTCCGGTCACTCAATCACCAGGAAATAGATAATCCCAGATTGCCTTTCGTGTGACCCACTTAACCTTTTGGCCTTGTCCTTAAATAAGTAACTTGATACAATACAAGTTGATACAAGATGGAAGCTGGAAAGCAGACATCAAAATTCACACAGCTTACCTCATACTGGTCTTGACTACCAGGAAATGGAAGGGTTGATCTAAAAGCAAAAGAGGGTTCATGTTATAAAATATAAGAGTGTGAGCAGAAGAGAAAGAGCATACACTGGAGTTAGAAGTAACTGTTATAATACAAGTTCAAATTAAATTGGCTATTGCACTAGTTTTAACTGAGATTTTCATCAAATTTAGATGAATTGAGCAGCACTAATTTAATATGTTTGTTTGAAGAGTGGGTTAAGCTGATTATAGTTTATTCTATTGTGCATCATCATAAAAAAAAAGACAGAGACATCAAAACAGGAAGGTGTGTCTGTGTGTGTGTGTGTGTGTGTGTGTGTGTGTGTTATTGTGGTTTGGGATGTTGCTGTGTGTGCAGGTGCTGACAGCATTGATTGCTGAATGCAAATAAGTCGAGAGCAACTTCTTGTAAACAACATTTCACTCAAAATAAAAGATTAAACACTGCATTGTAAACATCTATAATAATATAATAAACAAAATCATTTAAATGTCAGATATTATAGATATGTTTTGGCTGTCTAATTACAGCAAAATATAATTACAAATTGGGAAAATAAGGCTACATTTACAGTAGATTTTTCATCATCCAAATGAGAAAACCAGGCAAAGACGTATATAGAAAAATGGATGCATCATGATTTTCTTTAAAGGGTATAATAATACACATCTGCATGCTCACACAGAACCTCAGTTACTGTCAAGATTATTATCAACACCAGCTATTAATTATTTGGTGCATTGTGAAAGTGATGAAGATTTACATAATCAAAGGTTGTGTCATTAAATGCCATGATGGAAAATTTTGCAATAATCATTGAAGTTGTTTTGTTATTCTTGTTTCTAGTTCTACTGCTGCCGTGGCATTTAAAGTCTTCTTTCCTCTTTTGCACACTGAGTGTGCGGGCAACTAGGATTCTGTTTATATCATCAGGCATTACATACAGTTTCAGTCTCTGACAACTTTACACTTCATGACATTGGTGAAGCTTCCAGATGTGCAAAGTGATGACGTGCATGCATAGCAGTATTTTAAGTATCACTTTTGTTTTACAAATAAAAGATCCTGTCAGATTAGATGAAATGCAACACTGCATTGCCCAGTATAGCTTTTAAAACAATACATTGACAGTCTGTCTGATGCCTGAATACAAAGCTTAGATAAGATCAGGAGAATTCCCAACATTAAAACCAAAACTAACATGAACTAAGCCAGTAATCAGCTGTCTCTTGGACACGCTGTCGATCTGAACAACAACACATGATGCAAAGCTGACAAGTCATTCTTGCATAATGCAGTCTAAAGAGAGCTGATTCATTAACAAAAAAGGACTCGCAGGCACAGGAAGACAAGTACTTGTAGCTGGGAAGAGCCATCAAATACTTATCCAGTACAATATTTTCAACATAGGATAACGAGAAAGACTAATGGGCATGGCACAGAAAAAAAACACAGGATCAGAAAAGGTTGTTTCACTTTCCATACATCTGCTTAACATATGCTGCATGAATGGGTCCTATAATCTTGACATGAGTTAGCATTTTTGCAGTTCGGGTTTCCATTGGTTACCAAGTGGCAAAATGAGATCAGTGTTTGTCAGAGACATGAAACATCATCACGTCAAACACAGAAACTCATCTAATCTCTTGTCTAATTAAGTTACACCTCTGTAACTTAACTTCTTGCGATTGTATTTATGCCACAAAAGTCATAAAAGCGGTGTTGATTTGTGAAGACTATCTTGCTGAACAAAACATCTAAGTATCACAAACTTCTGTTTGTCACCAAGCTCGCAATAACCAATAATCCAAAAGAAAAAAAGAAAATCACATCAGCTTTTTGACGAGGAAACCAAGGCAACGCCAACATCCTGGCATTTGGGTTGGCCTACAAAAATGTTTAATGTCTACAGCACTCTATTAGCATTTGAATTATTAGATTAGTGAAGCTCAGTTACACCCCCGACTCTAACCAGTGATTAAAAAACACACGACACTTACTGGATGAATTGCAGGCCTTTTTGAATTTCCTGCCAGCGACTCCTTCTGTCCTGACAAGCTCCGGACATGTTTGCATTAATATTCACTCCTCTGTCAGCACCTGAAATATAATACATATATATGACATAAACAAAAATATAAAAACTGGTGGAGGTTTCTGGCAATAAACTGCAATGCTGACAAAATAAAAGAACAGCTTGCTCATCCTAAATCACTATCCGCAGGTTGTCTAACTGGTTTTCTGACAGTTGTGCTCACAAGAATTATACTAAGTCCATCTACACTCAGTGCTCATAGCTTCCGCATTTAGTAGTGACGACACGTGTAGTTCCGGATATTAAGGCTGAACATTTTTCTTAGCTTGCGAGCTAATAACGTTAACAAACATTGTAGAATAATCAGCGTTAAACTGAAATCTACCTATTTGAAGTCATGGGCGATAAAGGATGAACTTGTAAGCCCGTGAAAACTGTTTTAAACATAGCATCTGAAAGCAGGATGTCCATTGTCGGACATCATTTCGATAGCTCTGACTAGTATTTATTCAAATAAAGTCTATTTTCAAACAAATTCAAGTGTATCACACGATGCGAATAAGAACAATAACTCTGCGTACCCACAATAGTTTATATTGGAGTACATAACATTGATCGTACTATTGACACGTTTAGATATGAAGGGTTGCTGTCACGGCGCATAAATCCGCCAAATCAAACTGTCAACCTTCTTCTGACATAGCTATGGTGTAGTAAACATATATTGATTGTTACTTTACCTTCCTTTAAAATTAGTTGCTAATCAAATGAGGATGTTAGTAACAGGAAGAAACAGGAAGATTGTGATAATATTAGCTTTTTAGAAGGGTGCGCCTGTCCTGTTTTGGCCCAAATTAAGTTAATTTCTAGGGAACTTTTTAAGTAAATCTGCTTTTATCGCTAAATAATTGTGTCTTTTTCAAAACAAATGTGCAACTATGGAGAAAAATACCCTTTGGGTGAAGTTTTTATGAGTGAGGAGGCATCTCGTCCGATAATGGGCGCCTGGCATTTAGCGCACGTGTGTTACCCGCGGCCGCCGAGACTTCTAGTTAGCAATCATCATTTGCTAGCAAAGGTTAGCAATGTGAAGCTCAGCCAGTTTAATCGTTACCAACATACAAACAATCAA
Source organism: Centropristis striata (assembly GCF_030273125.1). Lineage (NCBI taxonomy): Eukaryota > Metazoa > Chordata > Actinopteri > Perciformes > Serranidae > Centropristis > Centropristis striata. Next base: position 25,998,246 of record NC_081529.1, on the reverse strand, counting down.
AACCGATAAAACACAACTGTGCTCTGCGGGGCTGGGAGCACACGGGCCTAACCAGCGACATGACGTTACCGGACTAAGTTTCTAGGAAGTACACTGAACCTAACAAAGCATAGGCATGCCCAAGTTAAACTAGTTCCCCAATGCAAACAATAGCGAACAGTAGATGTTTAGCTCCCGCCGGAGAGCCCGTACATATCACATAAATTATCTAACAATACCTGCTGTACGTACTTACATGAATGAATCTTTATTCCAAACAACCCTTATGTTGGTTATCTAAAAGGAGGGAAAGTGATTTTTCGTTTTAGCTCAAATAACTTGGCTAGATGTGCTGTATCGCTGAAGGCCGCCCTTTGCTTCTTCTTCTCCTTTGACTAGAAGAACAGCGAACACCGACTCCAGCGCAGTGCTGCCCCTACAGGCAGAGGTAGGACATGACAACACCTCACATGGAAAATGACAATGCAACTTTAACCATCGTGGATCAATAAAGCAATAAGCAGTGGTGGACACAGTACTCAAAAATCGTCACCCTGTTAAAATAATCGCCTAACTCATTTTTTCAAGTTTTGCAAGAAACACAAAAAACTTCACCAAAAGTGTAACATATGACATTTATTAATCATTTCACTCAAAAAGGATGTAACAAAGGATGGCTATTGGCATAGTAATAACACTGTGTGTGTAAACTATGTAACTTAGGAGAAATAAATGACTTAGGCAATTTTTGAACATGCCTTTGTGACTTAAGCAAGATATGGTAACACTTTATTTTGAAGGTGTAAGAGTGACATGAGCGTGTCATAAACATGACATGGGATGTGTCATGAACATTAATGACACTTTGAAGTAACATTAATGCTCATGATACTTGTCATGTCATGTTTCTGACAGGCTTGTGTGACTCTTATGTAGACAACTTCAAAATAAAGTGTTACTTTGACACTTAGAGTAAAGTGTTACCTATATGAGTGTCAACAATAAAACACTGATAGACTAAACTGATAACTAAACAATCTCCCTCTAGCTCGTCTTTGCTGGGTTCTTATCTGATGCATATGAATGTGGCAAATTGTCAAAGAAGTGATGATCTTAAAGGGGTAAAATCACATGATCTGATCAACTGAGGATGGAGGCGATTTTACCATAGGTGGTCGGCATCATGGGGAGATGATTAAGGCAAAAAAAACAATTTTGAAAAAAAATGACTTAGGCGATTATTTTAACAGTGTGATGAATTTATACTTTAGTAAACACCACAGTGTAGAAATACAGTGCAGATGCTCTGTATTCAAAGTACATTGCACTAGCATTGGTAGAATGTTACTAAGTACAGTTAGTTAGTAAGTACATTTTCTCAAGTACAATTTTGAGGTAGGCCTACTCAAGTAAATGTTGAGTAAATGACAAACTATTTACTTGAGTATTTACATTTTATGCATCTCTATACTCCTCTACATTTTAGAGGCAAATACTTTTTTGCTTTTTACTCCAATACATTTAGATGAAAGTTTTAATTACTTTTCAGGACAAAATGTATCACTTTTACACATACAAATGAAACCACACAACATTAAATTAGGTAGTTAAAATAAGACCTACCTTGACAACATTTACATGCTGCTTACATAAATGCATATGTAATATTTTTTACTTTATATACTGCTCCATAATAATGCATCAAATGTATTTGTTAGTAGTAACTAGTAACTAAGGGCAAACTACCAGATAACTGTAGTACAGTAAAACATTCAGTATTTCCATCTGAGATTAAGTGAAGTAGAAGTAATAAGTATTAGAAAATGAAAAATACTAAGTGTCCTACCCCAGTATAGGCCTACTGTACTTGAGTAAATGTACTTAGTTATTTTCCACCACTGTCGATAAGGCAGTTTATTTAAATGTTGTTTATTTGTTACAATGCTGTTGTTTCCTTTAATTTCAAGTTCTTTGTTTCTCTTATCATGTGCACAACAGACAAGCAGTTGCTGGCAATGAAAATTATAGGCCTCAGGCTCCCTCCAACAATGCTTATTAAACGTCTTTTAAAAGAAAGAAAAAAGAAAGAAAGAAAATCAAGCAAAGCATAAATTAAGCCATAATATGGCCTGTGTACTGTGTTATAGCTGACTTTTACGGTTTTATCTGCAAACAAAACTAGCCAGTGAGTATTAATTATTACTAATTACAAGTTTTACTCTTTTCTATGTACATTTGACTATATACATAGTCAATATATATATCGTCAAATGTACAACTTTGACAATCCAGTCACTGTCAATCCTTCAGGCTCTTTGCTAATATATACAGTACACTGGCAAGATATTTCCATCTCTTCAACCAAATCTACAAAACATCACAGTTCAGACTGTTAAGCCTGAAGCAATGAAAAATCCTCTCGCCCTCAGCTCTCCTTCCTGCAAATCTTCCTCAGACATTCCCTGGTTGTTTCCTCTTTGAATTAATCAACACATTAAGCCTTTTGGATCCTGTATAAATGTGGAAGTGTGGTTCCCAAAGTAGAGTCTAAGGACAACTCAGGGAGTGAGCTTCACTGTCATTCATTCATTCATTCATTCATTCTCCTTAACCGCTTATCTGCACACGGGTCGTGGGGGCTGGAGCCGATCCCAGCTGACATTGGGCGAGAGGCGGGGTACACCCTGGACAGGTCGCCAGACTATAACAGGGCTGACACATAGAGACAGACAATCACGCTCTCATTCACACCTATGGGCAATTTAGAGTCACCAATTAAAACTTAGTGCATGTTTTTGGACTGTGGGAGGAAGCCGGAGAACCTGGAGAGAACCCACGCTGACACGGGGAGAACATGCAAACTCCACACAGAAGAGCCACAGGCGGTAGTCGAACCAGCGACCCTCTTGCTGTGAGGCGAGAGTTCTAACCACTATTTGATTAATTATTGTTATACTGGAGTTCAGCTGTACCGGGTAATAGAAATGTTTTTGAGGAATAAATGGACAAAGGACAATCAGTATTCTACAGTGGCTTCATATTGAACTTCAGCCATATATTTATGTATTTTAAAACCTGGCTAATGCAATCATTGTGTTGTTGATATTTTTCAATCAATCCAATCCAATCAATCCAATCCCCTTTATTTGTATAGCACATTTAAACAACACAAACGTCTCCAAAGTGCTGTACATAAAATCAACAATAAAACAAACAATTCCATATACCAATCAGCAATAAAAAAACAAGTGTATAAATCTAAAATGAAAAGAATTATGTGTTTCTTAAAAGAAACACATATCAATCTAATCAAGGATTGGAAAATATGTACATTTAATTGAGTATTTGTGAAACAAAAACAGGGCAAAAACAGATTAATGCAATGCAGTAACAATATATGTAGCAATAAAAATTGTGCAATCTATACTGCTATAAGACTATAACGTTTATTGGTATAAAGAATAAGATGAGCAATGATCCTTCTTTCATGCCCCGTCTTATTTCTGGATTCAGTTGAGTTTTATCTTCTTTCAGTCTCCAAATTTTATTTGCATCTGTTTCATTTTGTCATGTACAAATTAGCTCTGTACGTTATGTGTTAGAGCATTAGATGTATATCCAGATCTGTGTGAGGAGGCAGACAGCCAACTACTCGCCTTCTTCTTACTTTTCATCATTTCCTGACTTGTTTTTCTTTCCCCAAATTAGGACAAATTCATGCACAGATTTCCAGCTGGACTGTAAACTTACACTCAGTTTGTTCTTAACGCAACATCAGAATCCTCTGGATGTTTTCTCAGGCTGAAACATGTCCAGTGTTACTCATTTAATCTGAAATATGTATATCTGGAATCTTGTTTCTGTGCTATCTCACTCTCATTCACATATCATCTCACTCTGAGCCTGCTAATGTCAAGAAAGCAAGTATTAAACACCATAGCTTTTTTTGCTTCTGCTTTCTGTACAGTTCACTGCACCTTTGCAGCTTATTCAGGCTTTTCAGTCAGGTGTATGCATCTTGATATGATCTAATTGTTGACTGGATGTTTTGTGGCGATGGATAGGTTGAGCTGAAAATAATCAGATATACAGGGGATCGAGGGACGTGTCTCCTCTCATGAAGTGCAGTCACCCTGGCAGCTGCAATAACTGCCAGGAGGAGGCGCTTATCTCACATTGTGCAGAGGCATTGCTGAGGAACTGAATCACAAAACACTGTGAATATGTCCCCCGTTATCAAAGCCCAAAGCGTGTGTCTTTCATGATTTAGCTTCCCTGACATTACCACATTATGAATGACAATGGAGTCCAGTGCGACAGAGCTGAAAATATACTTTGAGAAAGCATAATAAAAAGATGAAACCCAATGATATGACACAATTCATGCCTTCCTCAGATCAGGACTGCAATTTGTCAAATAAACAATCTCAGCTGTTAAACTTAGACACTTGGAGTGCTGCTCACTAAATCATACTGACAATAATGATAGCAACACTTTGTTTTATGGAGAGAGGGTCTTTTTTATTCACCCCGCTGACATGTTTATTCACAAGGAGAAGAAGGCGGGTGCAGTCGGTATGATTATAGAGGGAAAACTATATTATTAGAGTATAATTATCATAATCTGCACGCCCAGGTGTTTTTGTTGGGAGAAAGTAATATATATATATATATACACACACACACACACACACACACACATATATATATATGTACTACATATATATACACTACTGGTCAAAAGTTTTAGAACACACCAACTTTTCCAGAATTTAATTAAAAATGATGCAGTTCAATGTCTCAGTGTACTGCACTGTAATTCTTTATTGAGCATGATAGTGTTTTGAAAGTAAAAAAAAGATTCAAAATCACATTTTATGTTGGACTAAAGGACTAAAAAAAGACACAAAATGACCAAAAAAAGACACAAAATGACAAAAAAAGACACCAAAAGACACAAAATGACCAAAAAAAGACACAAAATGACCAAAAAAGACACCAAAAGACACAAAATGACTAAAAAAAAGACACAAAATGACCAAAAAAAGACACAAAATTACTTGAAAATAATTCAAAAATGGACAGAATAGCCCAAGACTCCATAGAGTTAAGTTGTTAACCCATTTCTTGTTCCCTGAAAAAGGCCTACTTGTATAATTCTGAAATGTACATTATTTTTCAGTTTTGGTTAAGCTTACCTTTTTTTACTTACCTCTGGCAGTTCACCACTTACCTTTGTACCCTTTCAAGCTGTTCATTTGACTTGAACTGCTTGAATTTCAATAAAAAATGGAAAAATTGGGGTGTTCTAAAACTTTTGACCGGTAGTGTATATCCAAGTTTAACGTGCAAACCACAAAATCTTGAATTAAAATGATCATCTAGACAGAGTGACTCTGGTCTGTAAAATATAGGCTTAAGTGTTTGACTCTGTTTTTGTGCAGTTATATAACACATTGTTCAGTAAGAGTCTGTTTTCTTGAATCCTGTGGTGTGGGATCGGTGCAGCATCCCAGAATTAGTCTGTGATTTTAAAAGGCAAAGGCAAAAATAACATTTAGACAAAAAAAAAAACAATATGAAAGTCTTAAAGCGATAGTTTGGACTTTTTTCAAGTGGAGTTGTATGAAGTACATATTCATTCCAGAAGATGGCGGTCAGCACACCTCCAGATTGGAGTACTGACATAGAAGCTAGACAGTGCACTGCGGTGGAAGTGAAAACTTTTAGCCACCTAACAAAATCATTATCAGTGTAAGAGCTATTTCACAGCCTTGTTTAAGTTGACGTGTGACTTTGATGAAATTATACTAAACTTTCATTCTCTAAAGTCACACACGAACAAAAAGAGCAAGGCAATCAGATGTCCCGCATGGTTAAATAACAGTTTTTGTCAAAGGAGTCTGGTAGCTTTGAAGTGAGCATCGATGGCGGCTTCAGTTCGGCCTGTGTCAACTTGTGACGGCAAGATAAAGCGGCTAAAATATTCTAAATATAGCTGTCACTTCAACTGATATTGATTTTTCTTGGGTGGTCCTTTTTAAAGATGGATAAGTACATATTTCTGCTGCCCTCATAAACAGCAGTATATTGCTTCTCTATTTTGCGGGTACTCCTGCCCGCTTCTCTAGATCAGCTATTTTCAACCTTGGGGTCGGGACCCCAATTGGGGTCGCAAGATGATTTCTGGGGGTCACCAAATCATTTTGGAAGTCAGCTCTGTCTCCACTGTGTTAAAGTGTTCATGTGTTAATGCGTTCTAGTCTTTTTGGTCACTTAATGTCTTTTTTTGGTCATTTTGTGTCTTTTTTTTTATCATTTTGTGGTCAATTTGTGTCTTTTTTGGTCATTTTGTTTCCTTTTTTTGGTCATTTTGTGTCTTTTTTTAAGTCATTTTGTGTCTTTTTTGCTCATTTTGTGGTCAATTTGTGTCTTTTTTGGTCATTTTGTTTCCTTTTTTTGGTCATTTTGTGTCTTTTTTTAGTCATTTTGTGTCTTTTTTGGTCATTTTGTGTCTTGTTTTTGCTCATTTTGTGTCTTTTTTGATCATTTTGTGGTCAATTTGTGTCTTTTTTGGTCATTTTGTTTCCTTTTTTTGGTCATTTTGTGTCTTTTTTTAGTCATTTTGTGTCTTTTTTGGTCATTTTGTGTCTTTTTTTTTGTGTTCATTTTGTGTCTTTTTTGATCATTTTGTGGTAAATTTGTGTCTTTTTTTGGTCATTTTGTTTCCTTTTTGGGTGATCTGAACTGTGCGTGTGAGATTGTGTTCAGTGATTGGGGGTCATGGACAACATGCATGTTAAATTGGGGGTCGCGACTCAAAAAGGTTGAGAACTACTGCTCTAGATTGCATCAACTGCAATCTACTATATGTAATACACTGACTATGGATAAGTATCTCATACAACCCCACCTCTTCACTATTCCTTTAAATGATCTAACAAATAGGCTTTTATATTTATTAGATTTTCATATAGATCCCAAATGTGTATTCCTTTTTACCTGGTAGAACACATTTTTGCAGTAGGGAACACAGACACACCGCTCCGATTAGGCAGAGGAGAAGCAGTAAAAACAACCTGCAGCCCATTTCCTCTAGAGGGCATAGTGTTTAACAAACCCTGGGGTAGTCTCCAGCCAATGGTGATGCTCAGGAGATTATTCAAACAACCCATAAAAAGCTCTCCGCTGAATGCTTCAGTCACTGAGTGTAAGTGAAGCACGCTTGGTGTCAAGTTCACTTGCCTGTTGCATGCCATGACGCCGTTTTACCGGATACTTCTGCTGTTATCTGGTAAGGTGATTATTTACTCTGCTTTGGAGCTCTAACTAGTGATGAAGTGCTGAGACTTGAAAAGTTGTTTTCAGGACACAGAGGGAGTTCAGGTAGCAGCCTTGAGGGAAAGTGCCTCTGTTTACATATGCAGAGTGATTCAGTGAAAGTGTTATTCTAAGGAGCAAGTGCAAGCAAACTAAAATGATTATGAACAACAACATTTTCTACCTTCCAATTATATCAAATCTGAGTTTGGTTGAGGTGTTCAGACAGAGGCAGAGTAAAGCTTTCTGGTGTTCATGAGGTGTGAAATGTGAGTAAGTATAAAGTCAATCCTCTGAGTCCTATTTACTGTTGCACTGTGCAGAAACACAGACATGTGAAGAAACAGACTAAAATGTACTAAATGTATGTACCTTTCTACAGTAGATTTAATAGATTCTGGAGCCACTTAGAAATGGATTTTTTATGTATACACTTTACGAGTTTAGTAGGAATGAATAAACTATGGAAAAGACAATAGGTGCGTGGGCACTAACATGTAAAAAGCCTGCACCAGAGTGATACTGCAACTACATATGGACGATTTTTTTTTAACAAGTTGACACTTTATTTGACACACTGTGAAGGCTGTTCTATACAAAGATTGGGGAAGAAAAGGTCAAGTTTGGACAGATGGCAGAAATAGAGAGAAAAAGATGTGTATTTAACTAATTTTGCACCTTTTTGCATCTCATTATGGTCATTTTATGTCTCCCAGTAGTGATTGTGTGTCTCTTTGTAGTAATTCTGTCTGTTTGTCATCACATTTTCTTCTGTTTGTTGTCATTTTGTGTCTTTTGTAACCATTTTTTTTACTCTTTGTCATTGTGTACATGTGTTGTAATTTTGAGAGTCTCTGTGGCTGTTTGGTTGATTTTAATAAGAAATGTTAACAGTCACTTCAAACTAAAGCTTTGGTCCAGGGACCCCATGACCCATTGAGCCCCCTGGGTCTGTGCAGTCCATTCAGTAATACACTAATGTTTAACAGTCCTGCAACAAATCCTTACTTTATAAATTATAATGTTCAGTTTTTGATGAAGGAGTTTTAGTGAGGCTATTTAACCTGCCCTCTTTGACATAAATATGCTCGACAAATTAAAATAGAAAAATAGAAACACCTCTATAATGCAATTCGGTTCAACACAGTACATCCTCATCCTCCAAAATGATCATAAAGTTGAATCAACACCTCTCTTAAACAGTTGAATCACCAGCTGAACATTATAACCTTCACGTTGACAGTATGATATATACTGCAGCTGCATTACAGGTCGACCTAAACTTGTAATTGAAGTGTAGAGGGTGGACAAAAAACCTTTGCAGATAGATCATTTTACACTCAACAATGCATGTAAAGAAACGGAGGCTTGTTGACAAGGAAAGATATGAGTTTGTTCCTCTCTGGTTCTTTATTTCCCTTCGCAGTGGCTGCGGCCTCTGTGGCAACACACAGGTCCCAGCGGGCAAAACGAGGGTTACTGGAGTTGGCTGGAACTATCAAATGCAGCACCGGGAGATCTGCCTTATCTTACATAGGGTATGGATGCTACTGTGGACTGGGTGGTCAAGGCTGGCCCAGAGACAAGGCAGACTGGTGAGGCACCAACTTTAATCAGAGTCTTCTCAAGAACACTGTCAAGTCTGTTTTTATTTTTAAGAATAAGGACACATGATGATAGTGTGTACCAAAATGTAAACATTCAGCTGACACTATACAGTATATAGACAACCTATACATTAGGTGATGCAAAGGATGTAATTCAGCATGCAATGGTGATGTTTAGCCCTTCACTCCATGGGTCATGCATACACATTAACTCCCCCTTTCAGGCACCCTCCATCCTCCTCACACACACACAGTTTCCGTTTCCGAATGAGTCGACTGAACCACAAATGCTGTGTGATGGGATGGAAGCGGGGAATGATGTCCAAATTCGGCCTACTCACATGCTCCAATGGGTGCTTCAAAATAGGCCCAAAATTCCACACCCAAATCCTAATTGCCGTCTCCTTCTTTTCCTTCTTCGCCGCAAGACATCGAACCCCCTCAAACCAGTCAACTGCTAACTATCTGTTGTGAAAAGTCATGTGGCGATCCTGCCCTGCCTTTAAAATAGCCGCGGTAGGATTCAAACCACAGTGCTCTGACGACCCACCTACTGCTTTTTTGACCCTGCCTTGTGTAGACTAGAGTTCAGCCTTCCAAATAAAACATTCATCATGTTGTTAATCTCTCTGTAGGTGTTGCCACAGACATGATTGCTGTTATGGAGATGCAGAACAACTCGGCTGCTATACCAAGACAGCCAAGTATCGCTGGAAGTGTGAGGACAGGAAAGCTGAATGTGGTATTTCATTTTTAATTCTTATTTATGCACAATATTTGGTTATTTTGAAAGTAAGACAGCTGGTTGCACATGTAAATTTGATGCTTGGTGTTCCATGTAAGACACCATTATGGGTAAGCGAGAAACAGAGCAGGCTGTGTGTGATCCACAAATATCCATGGGGTTTATGAAAACATCAAGCAGGCAGCTAAATGAAGGGGAACGACAGGATGTTTAAAACACATTTATTGGTATTTTAAGCCCACGTGAACCACAGTATTTCTGTACATAAATAGCAACAAGCTTAATGATGGTTACACATCTAAGGACCAAAAATAGAAGGTTAATGATATTTTTTAAATCAGTGATCCCTAGCCAGAGGTAGGCCTTGACTAAACAGTTAAAAAATGAGCTTAATGTAATGGATTTAAACAGCTAAACATCTTCAATAAATAATTAAAGTAGTCAGCTTAATGAATCATTAATGGATAGACGGTTTGCTAAAACTAATAATAACTGAAAAATGATTATTATTATAATAATTAAGCACAAGTAATGTTAATTGATTGATTGAACGGTTGATATAGTTAGCTAAAAATCATGGTTATGTGGTTGAAACATTCAGCTTCACTCCGAGGAGGCCTCGTAGTAGCAGAATTTTCATATTGACACTTTAACTGTATGAAAAATTTTAAAATATCCATAAGTGGTAGCCTGAGTTCCCCAAGTCTAAAAAGGCTGGAAACCAATGCTTTGATAGAAAAATGAATTAATAATATGCACAATTACTCTTCAGTAGCCAGATTTCTCTCATTTTAACGGAAACCTCACCAAATAAACCATGAATCAAGCAAGACTTGTTTGAAAGACTAACAACCATGACTGTGCAAGCATTAGAACAAGTATTCACAAACTACACAATGTTAATGAGAAAAATCCTCTTTTCAGCTTGTCACTGAGAAGACATTTATGTTCTTTATTGCAGATGATTTGGACGACAAATGTGAAAAGCTGCTGTGCAAGTGTGACAGAAACGCTGCTAAATGCTTGAGTAAAGCACCTTACAACCAAAAATATGCCTTTTGGCCAGATGTCGCCTGTGGTGATGTACATCCGATGTGTACCATTTACTGACACAATAAATACAGGTCCTGTGTACCTTCTGTAAATATAAAATGTCACTTATGCCTCTTATTTGGCTGAAATTGTGTGTGTGTGTGTGTGTGTGTGTGTGTGTGTGTGTGTGTGTGTGTGTGTGTGTGTGAGGGGTGGGAGGGGGTGTGCATGTGAGTTGGCTGTCATATGCCGGTTATTGCTGGTAACGACTCCCTGAACCATGCTGGTGCTGCAGAAACAGAAAATTCCCCATCACTGTTTTTTTTTTAGGCTTTGGATTCCATGTACAGCTACTTATTTGTATTATGAAAGCACATGATGAGGTGTGTGAAGAGTAAAACTGGTGTGTTTTTGCAGCCACCTTTATATCAAATATGTTGTTATAATAAAAGACAAAACTACTATTAAAAGAGTTTACAGTGAATGAACACCTACATATTCACACAGACACATCTACACACACACACACACACACACACACACACACACACACACACACACACACACACACACAGTGTCTACCTGGAAGGTACTAGAGATTACAGCTGCATAATGAAACTTGAGCATTCCTTTGTTGGAACACAGTCAAGACTCTGTGAGAGAGATCAGATAGCCAGTCCTTACAACAGCACTTTTATTTGTTGACCTACTGTGCAGGGCGTTGCCTGACTTATAACTCTGAAGTTGACACCCTGTCTTTGGTTTGTTCGTGACTATACTTCATTCATTGGAGTTTTTTAAAAAAAAAGGCTTTTTGGAAACTCTGTGCACTAATAGGAAAACTAAGGTTTCCCTGCTTTTCTATTTTAAAGTCTGCTGTAACACACTGGAAAACGTGATTGCAAAAAAAAAAAAAATGTGGGAAAAGTCTTATGTGTTAATTTCCTTTTAACCCATAAGAACCCAGACCCAGTAATACTTAAAGAAAAATTATGGGGGATATACCACAGACCAAGTGAACCACATAGAACACATTTATGATGTTTTAAATAAAAATTCTACCCCTAAATGTCAAAGATCTGTGATGTAACATATACGATACATTGGGTGTTTATGGCATTAAGACACATGTTCTGCTTACAGAGACACAAATTTGCCTTTTTCTTCGCATCTCCACAACATTTATCAAAATTGTGACATTAATAGTGCTGTTTAACAACAAATTATTTTTCAGATTTGTTTTTAAGTAACAAAATAAGAATAAATAACCATGTGCCTTTTTGTTTGCATCTCCATAACATATATCAAAATTGTGACTTCAATTTGTTCAGGAAATATGGTGAGAGCAAGTTAAATGCAATGCAGGACACCCTATTAACGGATTAGAATTGTTAAATGGGTTTAAACTTAGCCATTTAATGATTTAAGATCAAGCATAAAGCTGTATATGGGAGATTGTAGAAGATTTAAAGTGTTTGTTACACGGGTGTCACCATGGATTCTTATGGGTTAAGGCTTTGATAGGATCACAATATGGTTACAGACTGTTGTGCTTAAAGGAACTTTCATGTGTAGTCTACCAGAGGTGTGGACTTGAGTCACATGACTTGGACTCGAGCCTGACTCGAGTCCAAGTCATGTAACTCGACTTGGACTTTAACATCAATGACTCGTGACTTCACTTGGACTTGAGGCTTTTGACTTGAGAAGACTTGCTACTTTCCCCCATACCCAAAGATTAAAAAAATATGTTTTTAAAGCTCTGTATCTTTCATTGTTTGTGAGCTGCTGTGGAACTAGTTAAATGCAATATGGCATCATTGGTATGGAAGTAAGAAGTTAGCACTTTTGAACTAATAATTACAGTTGCACTTGTTATTACAGATGTATTTAAAATTAAGAATATTCTTTCAAAATATGAGTTAAATGTTAAAAATGACGAAAAATGGTTAATAGTGCAAATAGGAAGTGCAATTGCCAGCACTTTTTTTCTGCAATTTCAACTGCACTTGTTTTAATTAATAAAAACAGATTTAAAAGCATACATGATCTGTGTAAATATATTATTACCCTGTGGTTAAAAGGACTCGAAAGGACTCAAAACTCAAACCGCTGGACTTGGGACTTGACTTGATACTTGTCAGTCTTGACTTCGGAATTGACTCGGGACTTGCCTGTCTTGACTCAGAACTTGAGGGCAAAGACTTGAGACTTACTTGGGACTTGCAAAACAATGACTTGGTCCCGCCTCTGTAGTCTACAATATGAGTCACTTAACTAATATTAGCTGATCTCATATCTCACCCTTCACATGTTGACATGGGTGATCTCATTTGATGTTTCACAGTTTGCTGTTTTCATTGCAGTACTGAAAGAGAAGCATTTCACATCTTTAACTGACTGCTGGGATACCTTTATGGAAAAAGAAATAGTGTGTTCCAAATCATATACATGTTATTTTTAGTACTGTAATGAATCCTGTATCTGCCCTTACAAAGGAAATGCTGCTGCATGCAGTATACATATACATATATATATACTTTTTAGCAAGAAAGCGCCTTGATCTTTGACACTTTTGCTCATAAATGCTGCACTGCTGGCTTGAATACTGCAAAACGTGCATTGGGACAGACTTAATATTTTTATGCCATAGTAAATAGTATGGTAATATGGATATTGGAACACACTCAGAGCTGTCAAACCAGCAGGTCTGACTTGTAAAATGTGAATTCTAGAAATTGGCCTGCAGATGGTGCCATATTCACAAATACTGAACGTAAAGCACTGTGTCGTATAAGCAAAAAAGCATATATAGGTACATGCCTGAACATGAAGAGAGTTTGCATTTAATAGTGATCACTCAGATTTGTAAAGGAAAAACAAAAACAACAAAAAAAGATAAAAATAAATGAGATTTTATTTAGAAGTTTCTAGCAACCTGTTATTGCCTGTGGGTGTGAATGTTTTACAGGCAGTAAATGACTCTATTTTGGTATTTTGGTCCACCACGTTTGGCTTTGGGTTTGGCTTCGGAACCTCCTTCATAATTGGTGAAAGTCCCGCTGTCAAGTCAAAACCTTAATTTCTCCTCTGACACCCAGTAAACAGTATCACCACCACAGCTCTAATCTCAGTAAACACAGCCCTCCCAGATGTTGCTGAGCTTTTACACTCATCAATTGTGACTTCACACGGAAAACACAGTTCCTTTGTTGAACAAGCGCACCGCTCGGAAGTGTGGACTGAAATGGGAGATGATGCCTTGGTGTGTGAGTCCAGGACTGGAAATAAGTATCTGGGTCATAGCCCACAAACACTTGCCTGATTGTGTCCGACCTTCAGCGGGTATGAGCTCTGAAGTTGTGGAAGTCATCCTAGAGGCTTGAAGTCTGTTTGTGCATGTTGTTCTACCTCCAATCTGTGCAAATGAAAAGAAAAACTGAATGGTACTGCAATTAAGGCTAAAAATTATATGCCATGTGTTTAATGAAAGACTTTAGATGTAGACATCTGTGTTATATAAGCATACTTCTTATATATAAGCATACATACTTTTTTTCATGCAGAATGAGTGAGTACAGCAGCTGTTTGAATTCATGAGATCAGAAAGTGAAAAATTGCTTCACAGTTTCAGTACCTTCTTCTGATGGTGTAAGGCAACTGTGCTTTCTCAAGCAAAACTATTTTGATCTTAAAAGTCACAAAAGTATCATTTGAGGTTTGCAGAGGGGAAACAGGGCACAGTTTTATTCATCTGAGCTGCTGGGGGGTAATAAATTGCCAGTATAATTAGTGAAATTCTGAATCTCAGAACGTTTCCCTGCATCAAACAAGGTTTTTCTGATTCCACTCTGCCCAGGAAGCTGTCTCATGGGACTCTGGATGAAAGCAGCCTGAATCCTGGTCCTTTCTTTTCCCTGCTGCCTGTGAAGGTTGATGAGGATTTTCCTCAGGAGTGTTTTTTTGGCAGCATGCTCCTCTCTCCTGTCCCTGCTGTCTACGAGTGGCTTTTCAAGGATTTCAGCTCTTGACTTTGTTGATGATCTCTCACTTGTCTTGCATTCTTTCGCCAAGTGCCATCATTACACAGTCTGTGTCTGCATCTTGTCTGCACCTACATGGCACTGGACTCTCTCAAAAGTTGTAAAAGTTCACAATGGCTGCATCTCACACACAAATCCTGGTTAAAAACTGACCTCATATTAGCATTTCTGGAGCAGTGTGGCACTTTTGAGGAAATCCTGTGATTGAATAAATGCCGATCCAACATATGCACGACAGCGTGGCTGTCACAATGAATGAGCACATTCTTTAATCCCTGCCGGGTGAGCTGACAGAGCCTGTTCCACGCTAATTGCGTTCTTTAATCAACTGTTTGGCTCCCCAGTCGAGAGCCAGATGGCACACAATGTAGTCTTGGCTTAAACAGCTCAAAACATAAACAATAACAACCATGTGCAGAACAAAGTATGACTTCTTACCAGCAGAGGATCTGTGTGCCTGTTTGGCCTGCCATTTTCAGGCAAATTATGTATAGTCTCCAAGCCTGCTCACATTATCTGTTCATCTATCTACGAGTGTACTGAGTTTATTTATTCATAAAGAACAACTTGAATGCTGATGAATACACAATTCTGATGTCCTACAATACCTTGCATTTGCTGTGAAAAAATCCATGCTGAGTTCAGAGTACGACTGCCCACACAAACAAGGAAATCAATGTGTGTGCAGCCAACAGCAGACCTGAACCCGCTGCCAATATATACTGCACACTACAGACTCTTTTGTCCTCCTCCTCCTCCTATTTTAGCCTCCCTTGTTTTTTTTTTTCTTTGAAGATGTTTCCTCTGCCTACATTTACAGGTGGCCTAGTCATTTATATTTAAATGTACGCAGAATTGCACAAATAAAGCATGCAATTTTATCTATAAATATTCTATGAACATTTCAAGGTGTGTGTGTGTGTGTGTGGGTTGGGGGGCGGGGCATAATATGAGTTGAAAGCAATATTTACAAGTATACTAATAATCAAAGAAAAAGTTTAGAAGGGAAATAGATATGCTGACATAGCAATATAACATATCTTGGCCTGTACTTTTTTTATAATTTTTTTTGTGTGTTTTATTACCCATGAATGCATTCTATGTATTCTATTTTCATATTATTTTCATATCACGAGTTTGTTTGTCATGTAATTTCCTTCTAAAGCATTTTGTGCTGCATTTCCTGTACGAAGGGGGATATACAAATAAAGTGTATTTATTTATTTACATGCAGAATGATGTAGGCATCATAAATCATTTCGATTCCACCAGGGAGGTGAATTTTCATTACTTTTTCAGTCAGAAAAGGATGAGAAATGTAAGACAAATGGCCAAACAGCATCAAATATATGCAGCGAAGACTCAGGTGTAAAAGTGTAAACTTTTGCTTGTAGTGACCCCATGTGGCCAATTAGCTCAAGCTTTCAGGTACATGTTGTTCTGCTTAGGACTGCACATTTTCTGCATTGTGTTGATTTCTAATTGGAAGCACAGCTCCTATTTCTATTTTGTATTTTTAACAAGCTTGCAGAAGGGAGAGAGACAGTAAAGATATATGCACCACACATACCCTACCCATGCAATAAAAACACAAAGGGCAGTAAAGGTTCGATGATTAAGACATAATGAATGCAGACCCTTATTCTATCTCTATAGCTTGACTTTAAATAGCAGCTGTGAAAAGTGAAACTATGTAGAAAGGTCCTGATAATTGCTTTTCCAATCTTGTTGCAGGAAATGGCATGAGACATAGTCTTTCCACCAATGTGTCATATGCTTACATAGGTTTTTTTTTTTTTGAGATGACATTCTTCTCCAATTTAAACTATCTCTAGATCTGTTGGACCAACTAAAACTGAAGATTTTTAAAGATAAAAAAATATTTGTCAAGTCGTCAGAAAATGAAAATGAAATGGCAGCAAATCCTACTGGGGAAGAAAAAAACATGAACAAATAAAGTGGTTAGATTTCCTCACCTTCGTTTCATTTATTTATTGTAGAATGAAAAGAGTTCCTGGCTTTGCAGCATGAGCTTACTCATATGTCAATCACAATAGCCTTGATTGCATGAGTTATTGTTTGTGCTTATGTGAAAAGATCTGTTTGTTTACATGGTTAGAGCGGTCGTATTTGTCATAAAGGACAATATCCTTTTGCACTGTCACGATAAATAAACATCAGAACCGGCAATTTTACCATCTGGATCTTATTTTCAGTGCACTAGGTACTGATTTGTGTGATAAATGCAGGATTTCATCTCACAGTGGATTGTTTGTGGATCGACAGTTTGACATTATCCACCAGTGACGTGCTGTGGATGCTGCTGATTAAGGTTTTTCTAAAACCTTGGTAACAGCTTCCAGTTGTTTCCTTCCAATCATCATGCAGCAGTTTACAAAGGGTCACTTCAACAGATGGAACGTGATGATACACTGCGCACTGAGCCAGATATGAATCACTGATGCTCAAACATGGAGCGTTACCCAGGAAACTGTACTTGTCTTAGCAGTGTCAGCTGTGTATGCGTGATTATAGTGACGCTGTCACAATGTGATGTGAAAACACATTTTATTTAATTACATTTAGTTAAATGTTAATCAAATCCATTTTTCTCTTTTTGATTGTCATCCCACTTGAAATAACTACTTTCTCAGTAGCAGCTTTTGGCATATTTCACCAGATTTTATAAACTTATCTTTAATGTATACTATATGTTATAATCTTTACAAAAATATAGAATAATTTAACGTTCCCTCACATGTCCACAAATTTCACGCTGACAGCTAAAAGGTTTTACAAGGCTAATTGTAAGCAGTACCTTTTGTCTGCCAGAACTATCCAAAACCTCACCTAGATGTCTAAAATGTCCTTTTCAACATGAATAATAATAATAATAATAAAAAGATTATTTATTGGATATAAGTACAAACATAATAGGTAAAACAACAAAATGAGGAAATGTTAATTTGGTAAGTAGCATACACTTGCCAAAAATCAATCCACATGTAAAACCTACATTCTTACTAAACTCTTACCAAACTCCTTGCTTTTACTATATTGTAGGCTGGACTTATTTGATGAGGATATAAATGGCTGAGTGACTACGTACACTGTGGACAAGTGAGTAAAAATGTATGCATATATGCCATCAAGTAAAACATGAATGAAATAAAATAAAAAAGCATTAAAATAATAATTTGTAGGCAATGTTTGGGTCCCTGATTTTTGTGCCGAAACTAAGCACACAATCCGCAAGGGCGTAGTTTCGCATGCAGAGGTAGTAGACACATTTATAAGCTGTGATTTCAGTGTTATTGTTATCATTGTTACCTTACAGAACAGACCTTACACTACTGCCTGTCAAAAGGCACGGACGGGGTTCGAACCCGCGATCTTCGGTTTACGAGACCGACGCCTTACCACTTGGCCACCGCGCCTGCGCTGAAATTTTCGTCGTGATACTTTTTATAGAGTCTCTATGTTCGCTATCGTTCTTGGCGTTTATGGATGATTGTTTTAGTAAATTGCGGTAGGCTTTCTGTTGTCCTTCATATACTGCCGCTGCTCGTCTTCCTCCCTCCAACACAAACATGAACCACAAGAGCTACACTACCTGTATAAAAATGTATTGCTGCAATTCGGCCACAAGGTGAGGCTGTTATCTTCCATGTGTGAACAGCATGTGTCTGTCTTAGCGGATTTCAGCAAGCAGAGGTCTCTGCTCTCCTTCTTGCAGTGTTAACAACAAAGAAGCACAAAGAAGGTGAGGGCTTGTCTCTTTATAGTCTGCTGCAGTCGCTACAGCCGATTCACACGACCTGCATTAACCTATCGAAAAACAGTGTAGATTACATTGCAGCTGTAATGACACCCACAATGGAAATGTATAGGACGGAAAGAATATGCCATTGTGCTGTTTTTGAAATCTTAGATGCAGTGTTGCTCCATTATTCTCAGCAAATTTCACACTACAGCCAACTGCACATGCTACAAAACAGAAGAATGCAATGCTGAGAGTTTGGTTAAGACTTCACCTCCTTGGGAGCTTAAATTGGGTGGTAATTTAGTGGAGGAAAAGATCAGAGGACTTAACCACTGCAGTGAAATGACCATCCCTCAATAACGTATGACAACAATCAAAAAAAAAAATACAATGTCATCGTTTGGTCAAGGGGACATTTTGACATTTCATTTTGGTGCTAGAGAAAAGGTCAAGGGGTCACCACAATCATCTTCATTAATATCCAAACTAAATT
Organism: Centropristis striata; assembly: GCF_030273125.1. Lineage (NCBI taxonomy): Eukaryota > Metazoa > Chordata > Actinopteri > Perciformes > Serranidae > Centropristis > Centropristis striata. The sequence goes on along the minus strand of NC_081529.1, from coordinate 25,979,264 downwards.
TGAGGGCAATCTGTGCAGTACTGTCAAGATATATTGTTCTGAATCAGCATTGAACAGACTGAGACTGAGATTGAGCTTGCATAGCTAATAACTATGAGAACCAGTAGCCTGCTTGTAATTCTTCTCTCAGCAATACAATATGCATGAAGCAGACTGCAGCTTTTCACTGTCTTTCTTTTCAAAACATCAAAGATGAATGCTTGCCTGAGGGGCTTTTTTCCCCTTTTTTGGGGGTGGGTGGGGGGGATCAGATATCCTAGAGGCTGTTTGAAAAATGAATAAGACTCATTTCCATTGGGAATGAGTTAGCAGTGAAAATCACAGATGTGGAGTGTTCACCTTGACCTGCTTATAGCAAGGCGTCAGCACATGGACCAGAAGAGGGGGCTTCTCTTGAATAAACAGAGCACCTTGAAATGTGACCGTTTCTCTAAAAGTCCAGCCATACTTCTTTGCTCCAGTTGTTTACAGATATATACTATATCTTCAAGTCCCACGTTTTTTTTTTTAGATAAATGTGAATGCTGAATGTTGAGCTGTAATCCTTCTGAATATTTATTTTCTATCTGTACCATTTATAATTTCTGTGCCCTTAAGATGAAGCTTTATCGAGCTAAATGTAACCGTCTTAAAAGCATTTACTATACCATCGATGATTAAACAGGGAAAGCATCCCGCTGTAAATCTGGAGGTGCTTATAGTTTATATCATAATGTCACATGGATTTGATTCTTTCTTTTTTTTCTATCGTAAACCCCTGCAACATTACAACCTGAGAGATACAATATGTTCGAGTCAGAGATCACATGGATCTGGGGATTTTTTTTGTTCATGTGGGGAACGCCAAGCAGCTCACTCCCTGAGAGAATATGAAGTATTACTGTAGCAATCTATTTAATTATTTATCAGTCTAATGCTTTGAAAAATCATCTTATTTTTGCTGTGCTGGTGCAGGAATACCCCTGTGCCCTGAATCGTGAGAATATTTATATATTTATTTTGTTTAACAGACACACTTTTTTCCTGTAGAGAGCTTGCTCTTTTCTTATGTAAACAAGAGTGAGACTCAAGTAAATTTTCTGTGTATGAAATCTGATATCTGACCTGCAAAATGAGCAAAATGATATGCTGCACTAATCTAACAAGCCTCGTCTGGCTGCTTTATAAATCTATAAGCATGTCAGCACTGTCACCTTAGGTGTGGCTATTGAGTGTTAAACATGCTAACCAAAATATTTTATACAGTCTATGGCTCAAAGTAAATGAGCAACTGTGTATATGTTTTGTGTAAAATTGTCTACTTTAATTTTAAATTGCAGCAAATACTCTATAGGTGCTACCCTAGTGTTAAAATAATTGATTATTTTCTATATTTGTAAATTATTTTATGCTTTATTTCTGCTTCTCTGTTGTTTGACTTCCTGGTGTCTGTCCCTGTGTCTGTCTCTGTTGTCTGACTCTGTGTCTGTCTCTGTGCATACATGTGCATCAGGTCAGCCTTGGTAAATATCTCTATGCATTTATATTAAGTCAGACAATATGATTTTGATACAATGATTATGTTTGTGTGTTAATTTTGGTTTAGAAACTTTGACTACATATATTTCATTGTCTGTTTCATATTTTTTAGACTTTTAGAATCTATGTGAGACAGTGAAAATCCTTTGGCTCTGTATGACATAATATCTTTGTTATACATAACAAGGCAGGAGGGTTTTGTTGAATGTCCTGGAGAAGAGGCCAGGATGGCCTTGTCCGGGGCAACAAGATCGTATGCCCAGCTGGCATGACGTGCCGTTGTGTTAATTGGGACTGGCGAATCGGCCAGTGAGGAGGGCGGAACTTCCTGGAGGAAATCGACCAGCATGTTTTGTAAACAAATGTTAGTATTTTAATGGGTTCAGGGAGAGAGTCGTGGTTCAGACTTCACGAACTGAAACACGTCTGTTTGTATTCAGGGACATTAGTTTTTGAACCCGGAGATTCTCTGTAAAGTGCACGTTTTTTGACGTATTGTAATAAAACTTTGTTAAACTGAGAACTTGGACGTCTCCAGCTCTTCATTTCCCCATCAACGAACTGCGCAGAAAAATGGTGAGGTTTTTTCTGTTGGTGACAGATTATCAATTTTCAAGGTTTCCTCATGCAATTTTTCTAACACTAGTTAGAATTTTTACAGTCCACTAACTAATTTAACTTGGGGACTCACAGGTTGCCGAGCAAATTATACTGGCCAAGAAATTAAGTGTAACTACTGTTTGTCGTTTTTGCTCAGATTTTGTACAGTTTAGAAACATAAAATGAGGCACAACATGTACATTAAGATGCTTTATAGGTGCTGGAAAGCGGATGATCTGACCTTTGGGAGAGAGTCAGGCTAGCCGTTTCCTGTTTCCAGTCTTTCGCCCACAGCTTTAGTAACTTACAGTAAGAACTTTCATTTATTTTGGTCTTGCCCTTTCTCAACTAAGTTATGGGAAGGGTTAGGGTTAGTTTGTAACCTGATTTATTTTTCAATTGAACCTCATTTGTCCCTGTGCTTTGAACATATACTGTTTGGTTTCACTGACTTTCCTTTTGCAAAAGAAAAACAAAAAAAAATACTGTATTATTATATAAAAGAAAAACAATACTGTATTATCAATCTCATGATACAGTTATCCATAAATGTCGTTACGTTAATCAAAAACCTCTCTTTCTTCTCTTTGAAAATGAAACCAAACAATATATTGAGTCTGTAAGTTTATATATATAGGCTATATATATATATATATATATATATATAAATCCTGTCACAAATTTAGCTCCCTTCAAAAAAAAAAATACGCAGTTCATCGTCGGAGAAGCAAAGTAAGCTGTTTGTTGTTGTTGTTGTTTACCTTATACACAGTTTATCACGGGATCTCGAGGTCTCCCGTACGTTCAGGATTATCGCGTGTTCTCGTTGTCTCGCGTGGCTCTGGCTCGCTACGCTGCCGTTACGCGCCCGGTGGAAACTGACGCCGGGCAGAGGACGGAGCAAACCCGCGGCGGAGCCGTTCCACGCCCGGTGGAAATCCCCAGTAAGGTTGACATGTGGGAGAGCGCACGCACGGACCGTATAGCCGTGTTTCGACTACCACCGGGAAAGTCTCATGTCCGCTCACTCTGCGTGTCTCCACAACAAGTGGAGCGATTTAGAAACTCTGGAGGTGACTTGTGGTTTTCGCCGTCGCTAACTGTGCACAGAAAATGATCATAAACAAAGCAGCATGGCTAATTATTGTGCACAGTGTCTCCGCTGATCATGAACATAGTGATCGTGAATTAACGGCATCGCTAACTGCGCACAGTGTCCGGTGCTTGTTGTAAACAAACAGATCGCTAAGTGAACACATCCTGCAGCAGCAGCACATACACACTGTACTGCTACAGAGCTAACTGTTAGCCTGTTAGCACATACACACTGTACTGCTACAGAGCTAACTGTTAGCCTGTTAGCACATACACACTGTACTGCTACAGAGCTAACTGCCGCTAACTGCTGCTAACGGCGGCTCGTTAGCAGAAGCTATCCACCGTGATGCTGCCCTCCCCAGTCATATCCAGATCTGGTGGGGTTTTTTTGTCAGTTTTTTTAAAACATGATTTAAAAAAACAAAACAAAAAAAAACACCAAAAAAAATCCCGAGCCGGATTTCCGGGTCTGCAAGCCCTGTATATATATATATATATATAAACTTACAGTAACAACGTTAGGTAGCTATTAGTTAACCTCTATAGTTAACCTCATCACAAAAGCAGTATAAATTTTTCTTTCGGCAAAAAAACCTGAATTATCCCAAAAATGTCAAACTCACTCATGCTGTTAATCATTTTGTAAAGAGTATAGCCTACTGTTGTTAATGTGGTTTCTGTATTTGATACTGATCAGTTAGCCTTAATTAGCTTAAGTTAACGTAAGCTCAGTTCTGTTGCCTAATGAGTAACATTACAGCTAACGGTCAGCTATTACAGTTACAATGACATCGTCAACTTGTTCTTTTTAAAAGTCTCACCACAATAACTAAAGAACACGGTACTGACAACCAGACAAACTATGATTGTAACAAGCACAGACCTTGTGATAGACTATTTAAGAAAGTTAAAAGACTGATGTTTTTGCGCAATAGCAATATGAAAGATATTGCTGATGTTAGCCAAATGCTAACATTAGCATCGCTTCATCTTGAGATTTTGGTTAGGAATTTTTTTAATGTGGGAGAAAACTGAACCATTTTCTTGGACCACCTTGAGGTAAACATAACACCTCATCTTAAACTTACTACGAACTATAATATATTTAAATATATTATATATATTATTCTGTTGTAGGAAGTTGCTACAGGATATGTTGTGATGAGCTGAAGCTATGATCTGTAAAAAATAATGATTTTTAAGATTCATTTTTGACTTTTCATTTCATTTTTGATTTTTGTCACTGTTTGTAAAGCACATGAGTAAATAATAAAAATGACGACTGAATTCCATATAACTTATTAAGTTTCAAGGTGCTGTATTTTGCATGCTGGTTCCTTATGCCTTACTGGGACATTTAAATAACAAAACCACAGTTAAACGTGTGCTTCTCATACTATGACAAGTCAAGATGTCTGCTGTGATAAGGGCTAAAGCTAGAAACATTTGTCTGAATAGAATATCAGCCCTTCGTAGTTGTCATCTTGCAATCTATTATGATCTCACTCCTGCTAGGCTTTTGAAGCTTGTTTTATATTGTCCAAATATATACATTTTTATATTAACTCACCTGCATGTTTGTAAAGAACACTGACAAGTTCAAGTCTAGAAATAAAATGTGTTTAAATACATCACATTCCAGACAAATGCAAGTGGCAGCCAACACCGTGGGTCTTTGCTGGTGCAGTGTGAGGAGAAAATTGGTCATTGTGAGAAGGGTATGCTGGATCTGACCCTGGCTACAACCAGACATGCAAGTGTGAAATTCATTTGAAAGGTAAGCAGCTGATGAAGCTACGTAACAAAGGCAATATTATCTCTCCCCCTCTTTTCAACAATTTCTTTTCATCCATTTTTCTCCTCCTTTCTTTGCCTTCATCTCCTCATTTACTCGGCTATTTTCACAACTTCATACAGCAGATAGATGATAAGTATTAATAAAATATCACTTTGTGATGCAGTTCTTTGAAAAGCCTTTGGGGCGGAAATGTGTAATGTCTGAGAAACCAATATGATCCGACACAACACTGCTTAATTTATGTTTCTCTTTTTTCTGTTGCTTAATGTGTACGGAGCAATTAGGCGCACATCACTCATGCCTGTTGGGTCTGTTACCATAGCTACAATATGATTGTGCAGACAATCATCTGGTCCTTGTTTCCTCCAATAGGGTCGCACGGCTGAAGCTGCAATATAAAGTAAAGATGCTCATCTTTCAGCAACACACTAGTAAGAATCAGAAACAGGTTCATGAGAATGAGAAAGTATTGCAGAGTGGCAGGCAGGGGACTGCGCCCAGTCATGGCGGACAGAAACAAGATCGGACGAGCCACACAGCAGGAGAGGAAGGTGAGAGCATCTACCATTTTGAAATTCAACTCCTCTTATTGTTCATTGAAAGAGTTTGGCGGAACAAAACAGTGACAGTAAACAAGATACGCCTTTGCATTCAGGCTTTGAACGCATAAAGGGACCAGGAGGAACAAAAAGGAAGTGTCACTTTAAATGAAATGCAGTAGTTGGATGAATGCAGACAGACAGTCTGCTTACACTTATAAATGTAGTCCGAGGCTGCTCAGGTCACATTTGATTTCAATTGGTGAGATCAAAGAATTCCAGCTGAGCTTTGCTTAAAAGGAAGATGTCAGTTTTTCGTTACATATGATGGAACAGCTGGAAATGGGGGGAAAATGTCAAAACAGTGTGTTGGTTGAAATCATCAGAATCTGTCATAAATAAATATACAAATTTGCAAGTAGTTTTACAGATGTGGCCTCAATCAAAGAGAGCTCCAAATCCCATCAATCAGAACATCTGAGGAAAAGATGCGTTCAGGGACAATCATGGAGGTGCTTTGAGACCAGGCTTGTTGAAATCAAAGGCCTGATAGCTGAAATAATTTTTTGCAGGCTATCTGTATCCTTTTGAGAAAAATAAATGTGGTCAGTTAATCTGCGGCTTGGAAAAGGACAACAGCCAATGCAGCATGTTCAAGCTGCCCCCCTACTGGGCGGCCCATGAGCCTGTCGATATGGTGGTTTGATGTTGGATGGAAAATAAGAACCCCCCACAACAAACAGAGAGGGCTGGAACAGAGAGACTGGAACAGAGAAAGAGAGGGTAGAAAGGGAAGAACCATCGACAGATGGACTCTGTTGTGATTAAAGATGGCGGCAGTCTTTACTGCAGACTACGAAGGACTATACTCGATCCATAGAAAAGCGGTGGGAGTAGTCTGCGATTCAACACAACAAAACCAAGAACCACACAGTAAGGTAAACCAGCAGGTACGATGTCTGCTTTTGAATCTCTGAGGATGAAAACTGCGCTTACCCGTAACTTTCCATTGTTTTGATTATCGCTCTATTATGTCTGTTATCGTTTTTCATGTCAGTGCCATACTGGTTTTGTTGTGTCCTCCGTCTCATCAAAACCGAAGCACATCATTTGATTTGACCAGTGAATGTGCATCCCATGCCCAGACTACTGAAGACCCCGATAGACTGAACGCTTAAATTAATTTGAATTATTTCCAAGCCAGCAGATGTCTGACAATGTACTTTCGTCATTTGGTACATGGTTATGGATGTATGTCTTTTGTATTATATCACCCTAGGAAACATGGGCCTTTTTAATAAGATTTTTCTCTTCTTGTGGGAATATGGTGCTCACTGAGCTATAATATCCAGCAAAATAAACTCAAGTCTGAAAATTGCTCAATCCTCTGTGCCTAATCCACTCCAAGGCTTGTTAGTCATGATACATTCAGCCAGGACAAAGGACATCAGCAGGACTCCAGAATACATTTTCTGACAGTCTTTTGATATTACTCTTTCATTTCAGAACTTAAAAAAGACATCGAATAACTTTAATATGCCTGACACGTTTTTATTAAAACCCTTTTATCTATAATAACTTTGTTAATCACATCAACAGTTTCAAGTGTCTCAATTTAGTCTATAAGCCCTCTGTATGTTTGCCATTTTTAGTTTTGAGGGCTTTGAAAGATGTCGTGTCTTGTTTGTTGTTTCTTCTGCTCTTCTTAACTTTCTATTGAATTCTTTGAATACATCAATTTGAAAAAACAGAAATATCTATTGTGTGCACTCAGAATGGGAGCATTCATTTACACGTCTTAATGGGCTTTTGTTCATCAGAGAGTCTTCAGCAGAGATAAGCCTATTTCAGCCAAGGCCTACTAGGGAGTCTAAATCCACACTGACAGGTGGAACAAAAGACAACTGAAAGGACTGAATTGGGAAACATGAAGTTGTCCTCTGGTAACACTTAACTGCACCAGGATGTTTTAAAATGTGAAAATATTTTTTAAAGTATCACAGTGGAATCATTCACACATTTGAAGCCATCCTTCTTGAGGAGACATGAATATAAAAACTGTTTTAAAGCAAACTACAGAATTAGCATTTTTGTCTGAAATTAATTTCACTGATCAGTGAACACATAATACATTGTAACTCAGTAACTCTCAACGAGGGCTTTTAACAACTAAATTTCTTCAACAATTCTGACACAAAATACCACTTTTACATTAGCTTAGCTGATTTCTTGTATAACTAGTTCATACAGTCATTGAACTGAGACAGTGAAATCGTCTTCTATTGTTCCCCTGTCTGCTGAGCAGCTTCACTGGGCCACTTGCTTCAGGGCTTCTTGTTTGTAGTTGCTAAGGAATGGAAGAATATTTTTTCATTCACCCTCCACACCCAGCTGTTTCTAGCTGTAAAAGAGATTCAGTTTACAAACCTTCTGGTCACACTTCATCTTGTGGTGCTGAAATATTTTATTACTGCAGTTTTCTGTAAAAGTGTTTGTGTAGTTTAGTTTATAAATAGGATGCCAATGGAAAATGCATTAACATTTGATCTGGTGATACAGGGGCAAAAGTAAATCTCAGTGGTGCAAATCAAGCTGTATAAAATGAACGCACAGTTATTAATGACCATACATTTTTATTTTTTAACGTTATTTTATAATTAGCTAGTGTTTAATTCAGGTCTGTGTGCTCACAGCTGTCTCTGTGCTTAGAAGAAGTCATTTATGATAATCCTGGTAATTCAGTGATTTAAATTGTTAACCATGTAAAATCCATATTAGCCTTGGTTTAACATGGTCAGGGACCTGTATGGATAGCATTCCCTCCATGGTAAATTGTGAAAACATCCCAAAATGTTATGTAAAGTTAAACGTTAAAAACAAAAAAAGTAAAATATGTCAGTCCAATTTTTAAATTAAAATAAATAAGTTCCATGGACTTCAGTAGATGCCCTGTAGGCCACATTAAAAAGCACTGGAGGAGATTGAATATTACATATGAGTACCTATTGTGTATCATAACATTTACATTTACATTTAGTCATTTAGCAGACGCTTTTATCCAAAGCGACTTACAGGAAAAGTAAAAGTAAACAATCAAGGTATAGTGCAATAAGAGCTATTAGTGCTAGTGACAATTCTTTGAGGAGTAGACTTATCATGTGGTCTAGGAGAGAAGATGCTCTCTGAAGAGCTGGGTCTTCAGGAGTTTTTTAAAGGTAGAGAGGGACGCCCCTTTTTCATAAAAAAGGAATTCCACTTGGTTTGATGGACAAAACATATTTTTCTGCTTTGCTTGAGTGTATCATTATGAATGTAACCCTGAACCTCTGAATGTGAGAAGTCTATCGACATCAGACACAGCTTTTGATCAGAGTTGACCGATGTGTAGCCGCATCAGGCCTCTTGAGCCGCATCGGTTTAGAAGCTGTGTTTATAGTTGGTGTTGTAGTTTTCATGGCCCTCCTCCTCTTTTGATTAACTGAGAAACTGTAGCTGCTGGTGAGGGACTGAACTGAAAACCCACACCAGCTGTCCACAGCACTCGTTCATGTGTTCATTTCTCTCTTTTCTCTTCATCAGTACTGCCCTCCATTTGATCATGCCAGATTCTGACCACCGTTTTGTTGTTTTAAAAAAAGCAATGGTGATAACTCAGTTTTGCTCTAGCCAGCATAAAAAAGCTGGGATGGGCTAGAGAGGGTTCTGTGTAAACCTTAACTTGTATGTGATTTGCCTGCACTTCAGTTAGCCGGATCATATTAAACAGAAAATGTACTGGCTTGCAATAAAATCATCCTGGGTGTTGTTCCAGGTTTGATTCTAACTAGATGTGTTTTTAACAGTGTCACATGCTGCTGCAAAAGGGATATAAAAAGAGATAGATTAAAGGAAACGTTTTAAATCCTGTAAATCATTATGTTCAGATAACCTCTGTTAGGAAAACTGTTTCAGTAGAGGGCACCTTGCTACCTTATCAGTTTATGGCATATAGGGTTTGGGAGCTTGGCCTATGTTACTGGCATCACGATAGAACTTTCCTTTCTTAAAATAATTTATATCAAATAATATAAAATAACACAGTAGTTCCTCAATATGGTTTTCTTCTGCTGTGTGTAAAGCAGACTTGACAAATATTTCTTCTTCTTCAGGTACAAATGGATCACAAAGACAAACTATCATGGCGACATTCTGCTTTGTCCAGACCTTCTTGTGTCAAGGTGATGAGAGGAACGCTTCCTTTGCTGCAGCCCGACGTGTTCAATAATCATGCAATGGAATCTTCAGTAAATGGATGTACTGCTGGAGGATGTGTGAGGCAGACAATCAAACTTAAGGTAAAACATGTTGATTTGCATGTAAATCAGCATTTTCTCTATCGCCTTCACGTGATGTGTTTTACAGGGTCGCATATCTTCATTGTTACCCCTTTTCCACCAAGGCAGTCTCGAGGGTCGGTTCAGAGCCCGTGCCTAATCTCAAAACCAGTTCCTCCTATTCGTATAGTGGGAGATTAAGTAGATTTTTCAATTCTGGCCAAATGAGGTTGTATGTGAAAGTGGGATGTACAATGAGGTGTAATACTCTTGCGGGTAATACATGGATGTACAATGAGATATAAAGAGACACAGAAATAGTCATTTTAAGAAAAAGAAACTTAATCATTCAACATGGTTAGACATGTATACAGACACAGATATAGGAGGGAATAAGTTTACATGCAGCACAAACAGATGGATGTGAATAACAGAATTTGCACATTACATGCAGACCACTACAACGTCTGCAACTCCATAAAACACTTACTTTTCATAAGGTACCACACCATCCAACACATACACATTGAACATTGATATTCTCTGGAAAGTTTTAGAATATTATTGGAAAATCGAACCTTGTAGCACACTTTAAAACTCCGAAAGATAGGTAGGCTAAATAGACTTACAGATGAGGTGAGTCAGGGTGGAAATCCAGAACGAATTGGATTACTGACCAGGTGTAGGCCTATCACACAATGGGGCAGAGCTTCACTAAAAGGCATCCAAACAGAAACAATTCAATGCCGCAACACGTACTACGTAAATAATGACATATTGAAAAATGAATTAAAAAATCTTCAAAATCGAGGATGCACAGCTTTGTGCTATGCACAAGCCACATACGAAATCTTAGGTCAGTCTGACTAATGGTCAGCGAGATATGCCCTAGACACACACACACAACCAGACGTTCTTGCTTTTATAGATAGATTATGCTTGTGGGGAGCAGAGACATATACAGACATATACAATGAAGTAATGGCGTGGTTCTCAAGCATGTGGAAAAGTAAACAAAGGTTCTGAGAAGGTTCACAAGTTGACCCAGCTGTGAACCAGCACCAGCACTAGAATTAGGTTTGTGTTGGTTGAAAAAGGGGTATCTGAGGTTCTGATACAAGATTTTCAAGTGGAAGAAATCCTGACCTTTGGATATCCATGTTGTGAGAACACTCAAATGTTACTGGAAAATAACAACAATAATAGAAATACAGTAGATGGTCAGAGAAAATAATTGATGTTCAAAAAGAAAAAATATGAGTGTTTGAGTATTTGGATGCTTTTATTGCTGCTACCCAAAATCAATTTTGCATCAAGCAAGCTGAAGTGTGTTAGGTTTTATTTTGCTGGCATAAATATTTAAGCAGTGTGTACACTGCACACTTTCACAGGTTTCTGGGTTTGAGAAGGCAATTCACGTGACATGAGGAGACAGGGTGTGAAATATAAATTCCTGCTCCTGCTCATATTCCCAAATGGTTTGACGTAATTACAGAATCAAATGCGCTTATGTTTTTATGGTGTCCCATCAGCCTTTCATCTTAGACTTATTAAAACGGTATGACTGCTCAATGATCGCCTGGCATGAAAGCATGGGAATTGACAATAGCCTTTATTGCTGCTTTTGGGCTATCCTTTTATTCCCTATATTTTGATACTGTAAAATCATCAAGTAATAAAACAATCAAGTGTTTCTAACAGTGCTGCTAAAATGCAGTAAAATGTTCTGTTGATAGAAACATTGTTGCATTCAATATCCATTTCAACAGCCCATTGTTTGCTTGGTTTGGTTTTCACCATAGATGCATTGTTTTTTTCCCATCAACACACCAACACATTCACAAATATATCTTGAAGGCTGTTGGAAAACTTTGGGCAACATTAGGAGCTAGGAAACATATCAAACAGAGGAAATTACAGTAACACAAAATTGCTGATAATGCCACAAGGTCACTGCAATATGTGTATATTGGAAACCAGACATGAAATCCACTTTTTGCATATTGTTAGAAGAAAGTAGCCTAAATAGTATGTGATTGTAGGCACATGTTGTGGTAGAGACAGGTAGTTAAATCTGTGGCTATTGTGTCCATTGTGTGTTGAAGAGCAATATCATAAACTCCGATATCATGGAGTTTCCCTAAGTTTACCACAGGTATTTAGAGCTTTGTCAGCTGTTCTAGTGAAACCTAAAGTGGTACAATTCATGACAAAGGCCACGTGAATGAACCAACAGGAAAGGTAAAACTTGTGCCATGCTCAGCTGATTTAACTGATCAAAGCACCTTGAACCCACTTAACCTGTGTAAATGAATCAGTAAAGTAATGTGGTGCAGTCCTGGGTTGGAATGAAAACCTGCAAACAGACCCTATATGTCCCAGATATTTCTCTTGAAGCTATGACAGGGAGGACCTTTAAAGAGGGCTGCTATTTTTTAAAATCTGTGAGTAAAACCTTGTGGCCGCTTTTGATGGTAGCTTGGCTATTTAAAAATCAGGGGTTTGTGCAGGATGTCCTGCCGAGTGATGATTCTCTCTGACCAATCGGTGGTCTGCAGTTTAAATCCATTTTAGTATAAGCTCAGCTTGTGTGAAAAGTTGACCAAGGGGGTACTTAAAACATTACCAAGTATCCACAACTTTTGCTGATTAAAAACAAAAAAATAAAACAGGTTGAGTTGAGCTGTATCATGTAGTGGAAATAAGTTCAGTATACCTGTCACTACTACTAAGCTAATTAACAGTTTTACAATGTCTTCTATGAGTCTGGAATATAAAAATATTTATGTAATGAATGCTATTGAGTTGCTATTGATGTGAAATGCAGCATTTTTTTAAAAACTTGACCCCAAAAATGAGGACAACTCTGCCTTTGTTGCAACAATGCTGTGCTGCAAGTCCAACAAGTTTAAAACGAAATACTTCAATACTAAATCATATTACTATAATAATAAAATATAATATACCTTTATTGTTATGTGGGCTGTAGCTCTGGCATAATCTCTTTAGCATTAGGAGGCTGAAAATATCTTCATTTATATACAGCATATAAATAATATAAGCATAAGAATGCAGAGACTTACTTACTTGTGAACCATATTAAATGTAATGGTATTGAGATTTAGTATGCTGAATGTATTTATCCCCCCAATAGTGGTTTGAATTACATTAATAAAAAGTAAGGCAATGAGCCATTTTTCTCTTTTTGATTGTAAATCATAATTTTTTCCCTGTCTTCCTGTCCTGTCCACCCCTTTGCTATATTGTATGTATGTTTATGTATATGTTTGGACGGGTTGATGACCATTTCGTTATCCTAGTACTTTGAATGTACTGGCTTGCAATAAAATCATCCTGGGTGTTGTTCCAGGTTTGATTCTAACTAGATGTGTTTTTAACAGTGTCACATGCTGCTGCAAAAGGGATATAAAAAGAGATAGATTAAAGGAAACGTTTTAAATCCTGTAAATCATTATGTTCAGATAACAAGTTCAAGTTGAATCTCATCTCATTAATAAAAAGTAAGTCAATGTGCCATTTTTGTCTTTTTGGTTGTAAATCATTTTTTTTCTTAATGTTGAGCCACATTTCAGTGCATGATAGGCCAAAAGGCAAAGCTATAACCTAATTTTTTTTTAGATATTTATTTTAATTCTTCAGATAGAGGGAGTCAAAAAACAAAATCAGTGTACCACATGTAGCCAAACTAAACACTGGTAATTTGTGTAGTGAACGGGCGAGGCGCTGTGCATCATCTGCTGTGTAGCCTCAGCTCCGCACAGACAGTGAGAGACAGTCATGGAGAGGTGGAGAGCGGACTGTTTTCTTTGTTATTTTTAAAGTCTTGCAGTTCGCAACTATGACACTGTTGGCGGTGACTTGTGCCGGTCCAAATACCCGATGCACTCGAAAGCAGCAAGAAGATTTTCACCGGTTAAGTATATGTCACTTTTTTCTCCCCCAGCTCAGAGATTGGGATTGCGGTAGTCGGGAGATATGTGCCATCGCTTTGCTGGTTGTAAATCTATTCGGAAATTGGTGTGGGATTCCCTCTGTGTCCTCTGACGGTAGGGAAATGTTTGCGGTCGTGCTGTTGTTCGTTTAGTTTAGCAGCTGTTAGCGGAGACAGTACAGATATTAATAGGTGAATAGTGTGACAAAGTTGTGCACTTGTCGGTCGGCTGCTGAAAGGCCTGGCTATGTGTGTGTGTGTGTGTGTGTGTGTGTACGGAGTTTGTTTCTGGCTCCCCTCCCCCACTCGCCGCTGCTGTTCTGCTCATTCTGGAGAGGCCAAGACATGAATGTGATGAGAGGCTCACTTCAAAAGGGACAAACGGATACAGTTTCAGGAAAAAAGGGGACATTTCCCTGAACTCGTCTCTCTCTGACCGGCTGAAATCACGCCTAAACCTTTCTAGTTATCCCTGTACAAGCCACACACCTGTGACCGCAGAACCGTTCATTTCAATATTAATGCGCTAAGCGAACATCTCTCGTGCCGATGCATCATTACATACAGGTAGCAAGAAGATTGATTCCTTAGCATTTATATACCAGGCATTAAATATGCTGGCATTAAATAACCCACATTATTCTGGTTGTGATTTTCTGCCCAGCAGACCTGGCCTTATGCACAGTGCACGTGCTGCTCACACTCCAGGATTGTGCAGAGAAAAAAGCATTGTAGCCAATTTTATCTTTACTGTCTTTGTGCAATCAGGAGAATGATTTGTATCAGTATTGGAAAAGACAGAGAGTGGGTGTGCCCTAAAGGGAACGTGGTGGCAACCATTAAAAAAGATTTCTTTTAAAATCACAGCTAGAGAAAAGCCAGCTGCCAATCGTTTAAAAAAAATGTAATTCTACTTTTTGCAAGAATTATTTAGAATTAACAAGTGCACTGAGCTATAAATAGGATTTTGACTGGTCAGAGCCGTAACTGGTCACCACAATTTTGGCCGACCCTCATCTGTCAAGAAATGTTGGCTGCTGCATGGATGTGTGAATTTTAACAGTCAGAGAAAATTGGCTCTCTTTTTTTTTACGCTGTAGCTACATTAGGGAATCAGGACTAAATTGGTTCCTGACACTGTATGTGGGAAGCTTAAATTTGAGCTGTATGTAGTCTGTAGAGGTAGAGATTTATACACTCACTGTGTCTTTGCTCAGCAAGAAAGCTCAGGGACAATACGCAAAGACCAGGACATGTCCTTGAACAAGACATTCAATCCCTAAAATCATTAGGCATGCTATTCTGCTGCTGACCCTGCACTATGGTAGCAGGATAATGAAATAAAGAGAGAATATGATACTAGGATCAATGAAGTATTTTTTGCAGTTCTGCTCATATCAATGAATAGTAGAGAGACTGCTTCATTACTGAGTTCATACTGTAAATCTCAAGGGAATTTATCATTGTGATGATCCACCAATACTAATTTGGATTTAACTGGAGTAGCTGTGTAAAATAATGGCGTGGTTATGCATATGAATCCGCTACATTATCTACATTAACACTACACTATGTTCATACTACTGCCTTCAGGGCCAGACAGCGCCAAAGCCACGACTCTTGGCTTGGATAACCACAACACTCCCACATAACTCCGAATGTGACTCAGTATGGTACAATTATAGACTATCAAACCACTTTATAGACTATCAAACCACATTATAAGCCAAGTGACTTTTGCTTTCTGCTTAGGCTTGCAGATGTTATGCAGAATATGTGGTCACAGATCAAGTGCATGATATTCTATTTCATTGTATTCTATTATTGCTTTTTGAGCTGATTCCATGAGTATTTTCCACAGCTATTCTATTGTTTTGATTTCCTCCTCCATATTTGAGTATAAACGACTGATTTCACCAGCCAGTCATGCAGATTGTGCAGCTTTTAAAGGGTGAACTAGTAGCTGTTTTTAGAGTATTTCAGTAGCTTGTCTCACATTTATAGATTCTCTGGATTTCTGCAGAATTTGCATTAATTTTAATGTACAGCTGGGAACTAGCCACATGAGTTTTTCATGAAAATCTGATAAAAATGTGAACTCTGCAAAATCCTCTAAGAGTAACTAGTCCTCTTCTAACTAAGCATATGGCAGTTATGCCACACAATCCATCAATGTTTTGTCAACTCCAGATCTGTTAATATGAATTCGCTTGCACCTGTTAGTAATAAATTGCTTCATAAAATTTTATTTTACCATTCATCTGAGAATGAGTACTTATAAAAATGGAATATCTTCCCATAGTAGTGTCCTGTTAAGGCCAGCACTACCCTACCTTTCAATGATGTGATAAAGCTGCGTCTCATGATATATTTTTCCTCCTTGCAGGAGATTTTTGGCAGTGGCATAAGTAGAGGTCTGGATCTAATAGTTGCCCTGTGTGGGCTCTACAGGGACGTGGTTTATGGATGCTGGGACTATGAGCATAAGCGACAAAAGGGACTACTTAGCAGACCTGGGAGGCAGCTTCACTGAGGACGCTCCGAGACCTCCAGTCCCAGGGGAAGAAGGGGAGCTGGTGTGCAGTGATGGACGCCAGTACAGCAACATCAGCTTCTCCTCAAAGAACGAGAGCCTCAAATGTGAGGCGTCTGTGGCTACACCCAGGCGGCCTGACTTGGACTTGGGTTACGAGCCGGAGGGAAGCGCTTCCCCTACACCACCCTACTTGAAGTGGGCAGAATCTCTTCACTCCCTCCTGGATGACCAAGATGGCATCCTTCTGTTTAGGACGTTCCTCAAGCAGGAGGAGTGTGCAGACATGTTGGACTTTTGGTTTGCATGCAGCGGCTTCCGCAAACTTGAAGCTAATAACGAGGAGAAGAAGGTCAAACTTGCGAAAGCTATATATAAGAAATACATCCTGGACAACAATGGGATTGTTTCCCGACAGATTAAACCAGCTACAAAGTCCTTCATCAAAGACTGTGTCATGAAGCTTCACATTGATCCTGCAATGTTTGACCAGGCTCAGACTGAGATACAGACTATGATGGAGGAAAACACCTATCCCTTATTTCTTAAGTCTGACATATATTTGGAATATACCCGGACAGGAGGAGAGAGTCCTAAGCTGTACAGCGATCAGAGCTCTGTTTCTGGGAATGGAAAGGGGCTCTCGGGTTATTTACCCACTTTGAATGAAGATGAGGAATGGAGATGTGACCAGGAACCAGAGGAGCAGCCCGAGTGTGACCCCACACCGAGCAACCGGCTTACTCAGAAGCTACTGATGGAGACGGCAACGCAGCGTGTTGCCAACAGCGCCAGATTCCAGGACAGTCACGAGTACAGGTAAATCCTCGCAGCAATCTAGAAAGCTTCAGTGCAGCTCTAACTACACAGCTTGTCTCTGCAAACTGCTGAATTAGAAATAAGCCTGAAACCCCACAATACCTCGAACGCTGTTTGACGTTTGAGATGAAAACAGAGTTTGAGTAGCACAGGAGACAGCAGAGATGAGAGGAAGATGGTGTATTTACACCTTTGGTGTTGAAGAAATGTCAGAGGCTGCAGAAGTTAACTTGTTAGAAGGTTGAAGTAGTGTTCTTGGTTTTTCTTGTGCAGGTACTGGGGGAATCGTATTTTCTCATTGGACAGGGTTTTGTTAGGAAAGAGTTCACCAGGATTTTGTTTAAGCATAAGCTTTTTGAAATCACTTACCCTGGAGACTGTCATTTTTGGCTCCCTCTTCCTCTTCTTTTTTTCTTAATCTTAAGTCTGCATTTACTTCCTTTTCCATGACAAATTGTATTATGTTTGACTTTTCAATCAGATCCCAAACTTGTTTTTTCTTATGTTGACTTTTCACAGCGATGGGTGTTGATTATAATTTGATTTGATAGCTGTTGCTCTAAACTCTCATCCACAGAAATGATAATGAAATAAATTGTCAAACACAAAAAAAAGGAACAAAAACATTGCAACAGTGAAACATTGTAGTTTGAATGTTGAGTACACCCTTGTTTATTATTCATTCGCATTAATATGGACATCTGCTGTGACCTTCCTATTGCACTATTAACACATGACTCAACCCTTCAATACAAGTACGTAGATTCAAAAGTTTGTGATTTCTGTTGACTTTTTTTGCTGCAGTGCAAAGAGTGACTGTGTTGGTCAGCTATTTGTGTTTGCGACCGCAGCAGCAGCATTAAAATAATATTCTCTCAGCTTTGAAATGCTTTTCATTCTCAGTGTGAGAGGTCATAGTAGATTCACGCAGATGCTCTAATCCGTGGAGTGTCAAATGTGCTGATGGCCTGCTGATTGATGCTGAGAAACATTAGCTTTTAGTCCGTTTTGATGCATAGATGGAGGAATCCACTCATATTGAAATCAGTTGTTTGTTTGATTCAGTGGCATAAATGCTGAGGTCGCAGTAGAGCAGAGTGACCAGCATTTTCTTCTCCTTTGATAACTGACTTGTCTGCTTGTCTTTTTAACTTTATGTTGATGCTTTGCATAACTTTCACATTTGCTTGTGCTTGCGTGTGAAAGTAAGCACACATTTGTAAACATTTAAGTTAAAGATGACTCAAGTAAGCTACATAAACATGAACTTTAAACAGTTGTGACCCTTTGGCTTTGGTTAGCAGAAGGCTATACTACTAGCAACATTTTCTCTTCATCTCAAACACTTCAGCATATTAATGCGTTAGAATGCGTTTACTGTCAGACTCTTTTAGACTCTTTTTTTTTTTTTTTTGGTTGCTCTGCAGTCTAGGCAGCTAATGCCAATGCTGGAGTAACAATTTATTTTAGCTAGATTTTCCACCATTTAATCAGGCTTTCACTATTTGAATGGATGCACATCTGTATTTGTTGAACAGCCAAAAAGAATGCCCTCTATCTGAAATGACCTGTGATTGGTCAGAGTCTCCAGTCAGGCTAGATTTCATGACGCCTGAAAACCAATCCAAGAGGAAGTGTAGTTTTACACTGGAAATTTTACTACAAAATCTATTCATTGATAATTCTCAATACCTGTAGAGCACTTTTTAAAGGATCATTATGTAGGATTAGTGGTTTCAATGTAGAGGGGGGCGATGTATTTCGTCTACGATAATATCGTTAACGTTGTTTAAGCTATATGCAATTTTACATCATCGAGTATTTATAATATCTCAAAAAGAAAACAAACTGATGTTTACCCATTCAATGTCTCTTGAATGCTTAAGTTTAAAGAAAAATAAACAAGAACTGTTGTGAAACATTGTGTCCATCCACAGATGTCCTGGTAAGCAAGAAGAATTTTAACAGCTGTTTTTTTTTGGTAAATTAATCACATTTCAAAGGATATCGTCAGATTATAGTTGGAAAAGTAAAAAAAATAATCAAGATTTTTTTTTGTTGCCCATATCGCCCACCCCTATTTCCATGTGACTTAGTGTCCACACAGTTTGAGAGTGCAATTCACCGATACACACAACAGCTGTACATGGGCATTTGTTAGGTTTTTGTTACTTATCATCAAGACTTATCATAACTTAAATAACATTACATTTAAATCAAACAAAATGGATGTTTCCAATGTTCACTAAATGGTGAAGAAAGGCAGCATTAATTTGTGCAATTCTACCCTGGTGCAAAGTAGGGAAAAAAGTAAGGCATGGAGCCGCAGATGGCTGAAAGATGCAGACAAGATGATGTCTGTTCTGCAGGAAAGTTAAGTTTAATATCATGGCAGTCTCCAGGCTAGAGTTTGAGTAACAACATGTAAAATACTACTCCAACGCAAGCTCACTCCAGTTGGAACAGGTCTTCTGACAGCAGCCATACCAAAATCTCTGACATGCCAGAAATCCATCCGCTTAGAGAAATTAATCAGGTGTTGTGACCCCTCTGCACGTCAAATGACAACCAGCCTGGCAGGAATTCGGCCCGATTCTAAAATTAGTTGGGGGTGACCAATTCGGGGATAAAATTGGTCTTAATCTGTACGGTCCGTCTGCCCGGCTTAATACACAGCAGCCGGTAGAATGACAGAGAAGAGACATGGATTGACTCTAAAAGGCTCTGAGTAATCTGAGTGCCGATGCTTGTTCACTCTTCGTACTTGTGATCCTCCAGCATAAGAAATTGCAATCATGTTAAACAAATAAAAAAGTGGCTTAGCATTAGTTACGTGCTTATATTTTAAGTGTCTTTGCAACTGAAAGTGTATCAATTAAATAATGAAAACATAAGTAATTGCTTGCTACCACAACTTATCTAATGTCACTGCTGATTTAAATTTATCATGTAATATGGTTTCATCTTCGGCAGAGGATTAAGGCCCATTGCAGTAAAAAAACAAAACATCGTGTCATTATTGAAAGATTGGACAGAACATTTACTGTCATTGTTGCAAACTAAACACAAGAGGATTTAAGATCCTAATGTGTTTGCTGTTATTGTTTACTTTGCAATCATATTGGCCCACAGCAGAATAATTGAAATGGTGTCAGACACTCCAGAAACTTTCCCATGTTTGACTTTGACTGCTGCAGCACCTGTGACAAGAATTCACATCAGCTAACACAGTAGTTCTCAACCTTTTTGAGTCGCGACCCCCAATTTAACATGCATGTTGTCCGTGACCCCCGCTCACTGAATATAATCTCACACGCACACTTCAGATCACCCAAAAAGGACACAAAATGACCAAAAAAAGGAAACAAAATGACCGAAAAAGACACAAAATGACCACAAAATGATCAAAAAAGACACAAAATGAGCAAAAAAAGACACAAAATGACAAAAAATGACCAAAAAAAGAAACAAAATGACCAAAAAAGACACATAATGACCAAAAAAAGACACAAAATTACTAAAAAAAAAAAGACACAAAATGACCAAAAAAGGAAACAAAATGACCAAAAAAAGACATTAAGTGACCAAAAAGACTAAAACACATGAACTCTTAAACACAGTGGAGACAGAGCTGACTTCCAAAATGATTTGGCGACCCCCAGAAATCATCTCGCGACCCCAATTGGGGTCCCGACCCCAAGGTTGAGAATAGCTGAGCTAACAGACAGATAATACCTTTCAAATACGGCCTTCTATGTGACTAAAACACTGGTCACAGAACAGTTGTAGTAGTTAGGTTCAACTGCACCAAAACCCGACCTGCCTTAGACTGGGCAGCTGCCTACTTGTCTTTTCTTTCTGTGGTTCAGTCTTGTTACATCACATTGGTTCTTCATGCAGCTTTTCTGCTAGATATCTGCAGAATGCATGTTGAACCAAATGCTTGTTTGTGTTTGACTTCTTTTTCCTTTGGAAAACATAACTTGAGGCATTTTTCGATGGAGATCAATTTTTGCTTGAGATCTCTTCAGAAATATAAGAAAAAAATACAGTGTTAATTAGAGAGTGAAACACAGTTTTGGGCGTATTTTCACATCATTATTTCAGCAATCAAGCATTTGGCTGGAATCACAGAAAGACACGCTTCATTTTTAAAAAGCCTTTTAGCGGCACCCGTTGGGTTTTTATGAAACTAAATTTTACATCAGTTGTGTCTGATCTCTTCAGAGACAGGCAACAAAAGAGATTAAATAGTCTTTCAGATCAGCTTTTAGAAATCAGATGACTTGAAAGAGAATGACCTATACATTCATTAATGTTTGGGGAGACTTTTTGAAATGTGAACAGCTCAGTTTTGTTCAAGTAAGCCATGTTCTTCAAAGGCGAAACTTCATGGCTTTTGTATTTTTCATGAAAGTAGATTTTTCCCATTTAGGGTCCTAATCATCTGCAAGCTGGAATGAAGTTGGGACAAACATAGAATAACGATATGGATGAACTGTTGTATTACTGCTAATAATGCTACCTACTATTTTTTGAGGTTTGAGTCTAACCTTTTTTATAGCAGAGAAGCAGAAAGGGACAGTTGATATGAAAGGGGGCCGACGGGATAGGGAGAGAGAAGGGAATGGCATGTGGAAGCTTTGATTGCACACAGAGGGCAAATGAGGACGCCATTATCTTTGAAAAATGCATGGAGAAAACATGGTTGACAAAACAACTAGTTCTTAAACAGTTTAAATTATTTTGAATTCAAGTAAAGCTGGTGTTTTATTGTGTCTTACTACTTTTTTATGTATGTAGCACCTAGACCTTTAAGAAATATGAGCATTAGATTGTTTTTATGTTTCCAAATGAGATATAAAAATAAGTAACAGACAACATGATACAGAATCGGTTCATAAAGGAATCCAGCACATAACCATTTGTCAAGTAACTGTCCAGTGATTTCAAATGAGGACATAAACTTTACTGCACTTTTGTGGTTCTGAACAAAATGTCAAAATGGAAATGACAACTGTGAGCAGTGTTGCAGATCAGTTTAGCTCAACTGTCTTTCATCAAATGACAGATTTAATTAATGTTTGTTTCTTTCCCTTGTCGTTTCCTTTTAATTTTGCATCATCTGAAATGTTTCCGCATATAATCACAACTCATTTTCTGTGGACTGCACTTTTTTTTTATTTGTCCCAGCGATTCTCGAACCCGGCACTGTAATTATTCGCAGAATGTAGATGCTAATGAAAATCCGTTGGTCACAAAGGTTTCATTTTGAACTCTGGGTGCTTCTGCATTCCAAACAGGGAGAAAGCTTCAGGGAATTCCAATTTGAATAAAAAGAGATGATGCCTAACATCTTTAATTCATGTGTACAAAGCCCCTGCAAGAAGTGTGTTCAGCAGAGTCAGAAACGAATGAAGCTTTTCTCTAAGACTGTGGATCAGAATAGGCAGTTGTCCATCGATCAGTAATCAGGTGGTGTGTTCATAAAGGTGTTAAAATACTATCAAACATGCCAGTCTAGGAGGTGTAGAAAGTGGGCTACACAGGAAAAATGGACAAATTGCAGGCAGTTATTGAAGTAATGTGGGCTGGGTAATGAGTTCATGTCCACATGTGGTTAGCTGGCGTGGCCATTAAACCCAAACAACACTGGATTTTTGAGGTCAGCTATTGATATTTGTGACTTTGATAACAGCAAATTGACATTGAAACTCGATGCAGACCCTTAAATTTTCTTTTTCACTTGTAGCCAAGATACTGGGACTTTTTCATCGGAAAAATCCTAAAACCTGGGGAAAAAAAGAAATGGCTCACAGGGTACACTTGTAAATATGTCTGCTTTTCAAAGAGTATATGATATGTAATAAATACATAGACAAGGCACATACAAATACAAATAACAAAATAAAAACCAAGACAAGTCCAAAGTCTATTACCAGCGTGTCCCAATGACTTATATTAACGTCTACATATCAGTGGCAGGGCATACAGATTCACTCAAAGCATTTTGCTTAAAGGCACTCAATAAAATGTTTTGCAGTAATATGATGTAATGTAATGTTTTTTTGTCCTACTGTCTCTTATACCACTACCACAATAGTAATATTGATATTTACATATATCATAGATTATATTCACACACAAAGTATAAAACGTGTTACCTGTGTGCCTTATTCAGAAACCACACTAAATTGTGACAGAAAATGACATTGGGTTGCAGGAAAGGAAACATTCCAATTAAGGACAACTCTGACACTTTAGTTAATCATTTCTCTTTAAAAAATAAAAACAAAACCTGTTTAAAAAAATATTTTGCCTTTTTATAGTTTTTCTAGAAAAACAAATCTATTAAAATCCTAAATCTGGTGTATTTTTTTTAAAGAATATGGGATATTTTATTTTTAGGCCATTTTGTCCAGCTCTAGTCATAATAAAATGACACTGCATGTTCTTAATTTAGGATTATACCAAAGAGCTGTGTACTGTCTTTGTTTCTAAATGTATTTTTACAGTCATGCTTATCACATCATGATCTTTTCCAGTAAATCTATTTTTCTCAGCATTTCCTGTATTTCTTCTTCTCTTTTAAGGCACGCACCATGTCGGGAGCCCATCAACCCGTACTATGTCAACATCGGTTATGCTATGGCTCCTGCCACCAGTGCCAACGACAGTGAGCAGCAGAGCATGTCCAGCGACGCAGAAACCATTTCCCTTACCGACAGCAGTGTGTATGTATTCTCCCATCACACACACACACTTCATACTTAAGGTTGTTATACCGTGTCAGTCAGAGACAGGAATAAGTGTCCAGTTGGTTTCATTGCACTTCCTGCCTGTTCATACATGTGCTTGAACTAAAGTCAACTAAAGTCCCATCTGCTCGTTAACCAAACCAGTAAAAGCTGTTAGAATTGATCTGTTGTGCTAATTAGGTATCCTAAAAACTCACTCTTAGCAGACATGAATCCATGTCTGATAGAAGGTGCATTAATGAAAACGCTAACCTACTGACCTCTTTTGCAAGTGCGACACACAAACGAGTTTTAAATGTTTCCAAAGTGATTCTTTATAGTCACTGTTCTAAATTTTAGTTGAACAAAGCAGAATTTGTCTCCTTTCACAGGTAACTTTGTTTGGGCACAGGCATGAGACCAAAGGCAATGTTTTGTACCATCTGGGATCACTTGAAGCAGGACTATTTTCAGTTGGTTCTGTAGATCAGGCTCTGTAGATCAGTGCTGTTTAGGAAAGAAGATTTTAGGAGTGATGCTTTCTAGGTGCAGTGATGCCACAGGGGAATTGTGCCAAAGAAACTTCAAAGTTTGCACAACTGGACACAAATGTGTTTGAAGATGAATGGATTAGAAGCAGTTATCAGCTAATTGGTCCAGAGCTTCCAGCACAGGAGAGTGTGAAACCCAGCATGACCAATACCACACGGAATTACAGAATGATGGATATGTTAACATGTAACTGTAATCTGCCAGACCACTTGTGGTGCAGGAGGGACTCGATAAGCCTGTGAGAATGCCTGTCCTGCTGCACTGATTAATCAAGACTTACAAGGTGTCCGTTTCAGGCAAAAAAAAATGCAGAGGAAAGCTTTCAACTTCAAAGCTGCCTGTGTTGTTTATTCATGAGGATGTTTTATGAAAATGTCTTTGTTGTTAATTCCAGAGATGGGGTTCCACCCTACAGATACCGCAAACAGCATCGCCGGGAGATGCACGAAAGTGCCAAAGCAAATGGGCGAGTGCCACTACCTCATATTCCAGTGAGTTATTCATGGGTTTTCTCCCTTCCCTCTCACTTTCCGCCTCTACACCTTTCTTTAACTGTCTGTCTCTGCCTTATTTTTCTCCACTGCACCATTGGAGATGTGCATATTTAAGCTCTGCTGTGTCGCAGGGCCTGTGATGGAGTGTAAGAATAGCTGATGGTGAAAGAGAAGGCTGTCTAAATGTAGCTTGATGCTTTCCTAAGCTGTGAGCACTGAAGCCTAGCAGACATGAATCCTCCCCTGTGACAGCCTGATGCCTCCCTCTGCAGCTTACGCTGTCTCTTGGTAGGAAAACCCCGGCCCTAATTAGGCCTCGGAGTAAAGAGTCAAATTAAAAGTCCACACGTAGCATCCTATTAGGATGCATGAATTGACTACATAGTAAAGCACAAATCCCTAAAGCATAACTCTCATGTTTCCCTGCCCCAACAAATTAATCATGACTGCATTTTATAGGCAATAAGAAAATTGACAGGGCTTGTAGATTTTTTTAATTTTTTTAATGGCACTTTTTTGCAACCTTTTTGTGCATAAACTGGTTCCAAATCAGGAGTTAGCAGCTTTGAATTGTCATGACTGTAGAGCAATAACTTGTGCTATTCGGTGAGCAAATGAATGTTACTCGTGTCCTCGTTAAGGAGATTATGTGTGACATTAAAAATTACAGTACGCTAGTTATCCTCCCTAGTTTATGTTCCCCAAATTATTTCAAATGCAGTACAAAAAAAAGGTTAATATCAAATCTATAAAGTTATGTTATTAAAGCTCTTTGAAGGGAAGTGTAGTTTCAAGCTCTATTTCAAAAATCACACAGGAGGCATGGGAATGCAAAGCCCTGATAAAATTCATAACAATAGAAATAGATTATACATTCTCCATAATGTTGAACATTTTTAAAACATTACTATATCAAAAAAGGTCAGCTCAAGTAGTAGTTGGTGGTAAACTCTTGTTTGAGATTAATTGAAATTTAAATGTATAATTCCTTTTTGGGCGTTCAACACTTCACACTGTCTACTTGGATGTTTCCTGCTTAAGCTTTAGTCCCTTCATATGGTGACTGAGAGGATGTGAAATTGTGTTAAGAGTGATGCAGCAGTGTGTTCTTTACCATGTGCTTTACATTATTCTCCCCAGCGCACAAACCGGATTCCAAAGGATATACATGTGGAGCCGGAAAGGTTTGCTGCAGAGCTGATCAGCAGACTGGAGGGCGTACTGAGGGAGAGGGAGGCTCAAGAGAAGCTCGAGGAGAGACTGAAGAGAGTACGATTGGTATGTTCAATTCATATTCTGAACCACTGTCTTCTGTTTAGAGCACAAGCAGATTCACTGTTTGGTAATTTGATTTAACATGGAGTTGCTGCAGAGGTTGGTATTGGAGAGCACGGTCCGCAGACTAAATGACCTTTAACAAAACACAATAGAGGCAGTGCAAGGAGAGGAGACAGTCTCGGAGTGATTCAGAGATGATTTTACTCTGCAGTTACACATCAAGTCATATGAAGCTATGTTGGCTTCTGCTGAGGATAAAGTATGGATCCATTACTGTTTCTTATCAGATTTATCAAGTGAGTCTGCCAATTGTTTTCGAGATTATATCAGCAGTCAAATGTCAGAAAATAGTAAATTAATCACAAATGGTACAAAAGCCTAAAGATATTCAGTTTACTATCATACATAACAAGGGGAAAAAGCATCAAATCCAAACTGTATTTCTCATAGTAAAAACAAAGATTAATCTCTTAGAACAATTGTTTTTAAGTCAATCAACTAATTTTCTCAATTGAAAAACTAATATACCGCCCCCTGTTGGTTTGGTATGCTTTCAACTGCACATCAGTTGTGGTTTTGGGATTTCATTTGGACTTAATCTTTCTGCTTGCATGGGCAGAATTTACTTTAAAACCCTGTTTTCAAAAATAGCTGTGTTCATTTGGACTTGACTCTACTTAATAAAAGACGAACTGGGTAAATGATGGCAATAGTCGGTGTATTGAAAAGCACACCAGTAGTATCAGTATCAGTCATGTGTGAGAGAGACCACCAGAGCCCACTTCTGAGCCAGAAAGCGAGGTGTGTGTCTGGCCGTTGGGCTTAAAGTTTTCTGTAACAAAGGAGACTTAAATCCGTCTGGCCTTAATGAAATTAATGAGGCCAGCCATTTGAATGGGGAATAAAAAAACAATATGAATCATTTGGAGATTTCCATCCTTGGCCTGTCAGCGATCTGGCTTTGTCGATGAATCAGATGGAGCACCTGCACACTCGGCCACTTGTAAGCCTGGAACAGCGTGCCGCCTGTTTGATGTCACTTGAACAGTGATGAAATGGTTGCTGCCACCACAAATGAAAATCTCCCTCAGTACACAGACCCAAGCACTTAGTCTCAAGGCAGACAATTTATGTGGTTTGGCCCTGAAAGGAGAGAAGCTGCCATCACACAGCTCAAGGTTTGCTTTATTAAACCTGGAGGCATACATGAAATGACTGGCTTCATCAAGTGATACTCTGAGCTTCTAGAAAAGGAAATATGAGCTTAGCTTTTAGCTTTTTAACCATTATATCAATGATATTAAAAGTGATATGGTTGTAATGCATAAAGGAATAAAAATGGATGTTCAAATTTTATTGCTGTGAGGATAAGAGCCACGTGATTTCATGAGGATGAGACTTATTGTCTCAGTTCTGCTAAGAATGAAATTATGGCCTCGCTTAACTTATTTTTTTTAGAACAATAGACCGTTTGGCCCGGCTATGCACAGGATACTTCACATGACCAAGCAGCAGCACGCTGTTCATGAAAATAAATGATGACAAATAGACTCAAGTGAGCAGGAGAGTCATCACTTGTGTTAAAGGGAAGCCTTGCTGTTGTTCAACCAGCTCTGTGTCATTGTAGTGTGGGCAGTATATGCAGATGACAGCGTTTGGCTTCCAGCACCCGGAGCTCCCCGCTCATTTGCCGATACAAGTCGTCTGGATGAAGCAGGAGCCCTGGGTGCTGGCAACATGGAGGGAAGCCATTTACAGTTCATCTCATGTACTACACACACTGCAATGACACAAAGCCGGTTGAAAATCGACAAAGTTTTCCTTACAGAAGAGAACAGAGTATTCAGCCATGTATATTATTAGTCCTCGCAGGCGCAATCATGTATAAATAAGCTCCTGTAGACTGTTATAAGGAAATCCCCAACCACCACCTACTTCTGAATCTGAAATATCAGCTCTTGTTTGCAGAGGATTTTCATTTTCAAATGGAAAGAGGAAACCAGTGGGAAAAAAATGTGCTCAAATGAAGATGTCATGGTTTCATGCATCACTTCCAGTGGGCTCAGCTAATACAGATATCTGGATCTGGTGCTGAGATACGAAGAAGCATCAATTATTAAAAACATGCCGAGAAATATTTGGCTCCATACGCCACAGTTGTACAATAACAGTGAATATAAGAAAGCAGTGGGCAGAGTGAAGTTACATTAATGTAAATGCAGGATGAGACTCCCTCCCTCTTTGATACAGTTTTTAGATATGGATGATGAGCACAGGGCAATAGCAAACCTAGTTGGTTTGGCATATTCACAAGTAAACGTTATTTGAATATTAACATAACTAACGTAAAAATTGTAGCTGGCTACAAAATAAAATTAAAACCCCTACCTACTGTTTCCTTACTGTACCACCATCTCCCACTCGTCTCTCCCCTCCCCTCAATTCTCTCTCATCTCTTTTCTGATGGTTCAAGTCTTGATGGGGAATACTAATGAAAATAATTTACACTTATAGATTTTGTTATTCATGCTGTATATTATGTGACAAAACAAAATATTATACAACAATGCATCAAATGTGCACCTCCAGTAAGAAATTATTAGGTTTATAATATTTGTTATTGTTAAAATGATGGTTTGAGGCCCTTAGTATTACAACTTGACTTGGCTATCTGCATCTTCTGCTGTGTTTTATTTAATCGCTGCACATCCTCCACTCCCTATAGTGCCTGCTTATCAAAAGCTATTGTGAATGCCTGCAGCACCCCACCCCACCCCATCAGTCCCCCCGGAGCACATTCAGTCAGAGCGTGATTTTTGTCCCAGTCACTCAGAGCTGAAGCTGTGTCGGTTGCACTTGTCTTTGCATGAAACAGAAATGTGCTGCATTCATGCATAGAACCCTCAAATCTGACGGATGCTGTTTTTTCTTGGTTTGGCTCCAAACCTCTGCAGTAAGAATGAGAGGACGCTTATTAACATGTGGTGAAAATATGCCATCTGCAGGTTGAAATAAGTACAACATATGTTATGAAAAAATGGGAATTGGGAAATAAACTGTTCAAAGAATATAATGGATATATTTATGTTTTGTATGATTAAGTTCAATCAAAGTGTTGGACTTAATGCTTCAGATTTTCATACCTGATCTTTATGACCTGGATTTATTTTTCCAGATTGTTAATCTAGATTACATTTTCTTATGTTTTGTTTTGAATGTGTTTTTGTTGTAAAGGAAGAGGAAGGTGATGAAGTCATATCCGCAGCCACAGCATTACCCAGTCACAGGTTCCCCCCTGGTGCTTATCCGCAGAACTACAACTCGCGCTATGCTGACAACACCTACAGTGGTCCTTTCCTGAGAGATGCTCACGAGGAGAACCCAGAGAGCATCCTGGACGACCACGTGCAGCGGGTCATGAAGACTCCCGGCTGCCAGTCACCGGGCACAGGCCGCCACTCTCCCAAGTCACGCTCACCAGACGGCGTCTCTGGAGGCAAAGGGACGGGACTTGGAGTGGCCCAGGGTAAACATCCATCAAGGCACGGTTTAAAAGGAGACACCAGCCACCAGTACCACCACAAACATGTGCACCACATCCACCACCCAGGCGCTGGGAAGCCCAGAGAGCAAGTGGAGGCTGAGGCGGCCATGCGGGTGCACGGCAGCTTACCCTGGAGCACGGAGACGGGTCACTATGGATCAAAGTCTCGCAGCTACGCAGATGGGATGGGATCCAACCCGATCGAGCATACAGGGTACAGGTACGCTAAAAAAAACTCAAGCATAAGTTTCCTCTTTCTCATTAATGCACTCCAAATGCCTTTTCCAAATACTCACCAATTGTTTTCTACTGTTATTCAGTAGCAAAGGTGGCACACAGTGTAAAAGAGCATTCAAAAAAGGTGAGGAAGTGCGGCCTTATGACATGCCAGTGCCTGCAGAGGAGATGGAGAAAAACCAGAAGATCCTTTTGTGGCTGATGGAAGGACAGAAAGAAATTGTTCAGCATAAGAGAAGCCCATACGGGTAAGTGAAGACCATCATCTTAATATAAGTGCTTCAGCTAAGAGTAAGAACTATACGTTTGGCATAAGGATATGTTTCTTTTTATTTGTATTGAACACAGTAATGCAATTTTCAGAAGCAGGCAAAATTATCTTGCTGGAAGCTGATGTAGCATTTTGTCCATTGGCAACCTTGGTAAACATTTTAAACCATACTGTATTACTCTATACACACACTTTCTCATAAGCGAACAGATCACAACAGGATATAAAACATTTCTTATGCTATGAAACTGAAAAATACAAATTCACCTTGGTTTTATTTAAACATTCAAAGCACCAACCTGCAGAAGGGTCTTACAGCTCTGCCTTTTTATTTGCACTCATCATAGTGTGGCTCAAAGTATCTGGGCTGGACTTGCGCTTGTGAACACTGGTTACTTATTACGTGCATCAATTTACATGAACCATGACCCCTGTACTGCAACGGTTCGATGCAAATACAAAAAGTGTTACATTCCTAGTATACGCAGACTACCAAGGGAGAAAGAGGAAAGAAGGCACTTTCTCTAAATAGTAAATAAACTTTGTTTAGTTTGATTGTTGATACTCAAAACGTCTTGAATTTGCATATTAGGAGTACCACAGGGTCCAAGAGGACCTCAGGCCATGAGGCCCAACTGCGGAACAACGTCCAGCCGTCTCACCCATTCATCCAGGATCCCACCATGCCCCCAAATCCAGCTCCCAGCCCCCTCATCCAGCTGGAGGAAGTGCGCCGGCGGCTTGAGGAGGAGAAGATCAAGTCTGGAACTGTACAACCCAAGCAAAGGTAGGTGGACGGACAGTTAATCTGTCCTGTTAATCAGTGCCGTTTTTCAACAGAATCTTTTTTACTTGATCCACAGAGGAAGAAGCCGGATCTATCCTTTTTTTTTTTTTTTGAGTCAAAATGAAACAGTCACCCTTTTGTTCTCTAGCCTGTGTGCTCCTTAGGACCAGTCTGTGTCTAACTACTGGGGTTGTTCGGTCCCTCAGGTATGTGATGGAGGTGATCCAGAGGGGTCGCACCGCAGTCAGGCCTGCACTGTTCCCTCCGCTCAGCGTGGTGCCCGCCGTCTCTGACAGCGAGCTGTCCCAGCCCGAGTATGTTCACCGTGTCCTACCTGTTACTTTTCCCACTATCTCTGAACTCCCCATAGGTCACGACAACCCACTTCATCTCCCATTCTCATCGCTGGTAGCTTAGATACCCAGGACTGTGTTTGAGTAGAGCTACTAAAATAGACATTTTAGAAATCAGTAATGAGCAGTTCCTTTCCCTAATTCCCTCCTCTGTGTGCTGTAACTCATCATGTAATGTCCCACAGTTCTTAAGTTTGTTTTACCATGGCATCTTTTCTGGAGCCATCTATGGTTTTCATGTGTTTAATGTGACTTGGTTGAACCCAGAGTACCTCAGGTCTGTTAGGAGACAATGTAAGATTTTTCAATGCAAGACAGGATTGTCCACTACACCATGAGATAAACTGAAAGATCATCACCCTGTCATAACTTACTAGGATCACTTGATGGTATAAAACCTATCAGGTCCCTTGCTGGGTTTTTTCCCTGAAGACTACAAAGAGGCAGAAGTGATGGGGAGAGAGACAGCTTTTTCATTTTGTGTTTGATGTTTAACTACCCTCTCAGATGGGTACTTAACAAGTGGAGTGGAGCAGGGGAGCTGTGTAAGAGGCAGATGAAAGGCAGATTACATAGTACTGCCAGGCAGGACTGTGGTTCAGGACCTGATGTGTGCTGGGATCACAAAAGACTGAACCTTTTAGTACCTCCTGTGTCCAGGCTTGAAAAGATAGCTGAAAGGTGGGATTTGAAAAAATAAAATAAATGGATGCTTGTTCTAAAAGAACATTATGGTGGTTCTGAGTTGCAAAAAAGAGAATAAATTGTTCAACACAAGTATAAAGCACAGCTTTTGCCAAAAGAAAAACAGGCATCGCAGTTTGAATAATAAAACCAGCAGTAAAGCCAGAATAAGTTTCTATAAATGTAGTAACAATACTCAACTGGGGGAACTTTTAGTAACTCCATCTCTCTCTGACTAGTCTGTTGTATAACGTAGTGAGGTCAAATTCAGTTTCCGTCCAGTGACAAAAACAGATGCAGTTCTGTGGCTGTTCAAGTTTGTACAAAAGATGTCAGACTAAAAACATCTGAGATCTCGAAGGATAACATTTTCTCATTGTGCACCATGGCACACCCAAAGGCTGCTGGTAAGGTCATCATTTCAGGGCCTCTCCCACTCAGAGGAAGTCATGAATACCAGAGTACGCCCATTTACTTCAACTGCTGTCAAAGGTTAACCCTTGTGCATCACTTTAAAAATGCGCTACTCTGATGTCCTTAGAGGAGAAAATGTCCCCTTCGAAAAGCTGCTAAAAAACCTGTTTCTGTGTCATTTTCAAAATTGAAACCCTTAAATGCCAGTTGTTTTGTATGTTATAGTTGTTTTTAATAAAAGGAACACAGAAATTGAACTATATTCCCTGTACTAATTGCCAATGATTAGCAATAACACTGATTCTGCTACAGTGCATTAAACATGGCAGTGCTCCACAATACAGCTGCAATAACCTAGTGCAAAACATCAATCATGAGAAAATGGCTTCATCTGGTTGACAAAAATAAAATCAATTTTGAAGCCAAGGTGGTAATGGGTTTTGATGGGGACATTTTTGACCCAGCATTATTTTGGCTACACAGTTTATTGTAGCCTTATTATAGGAGCTGAGGTTGGACTAAACATTATGCCATATGCATTAACACAGCAAAAATGATTGAAACGTTTAATAGCCAAAATGATGCACAAGGTTTAAGCCTAAATACTTGAAAAATATATATTCAGGCTTGTGTATATTATGAGTTTTCTAGTATTTGGTTTTGACATGTTGACAGCAGGCTTTGCTGTGCAGCACATTTTATCTGGATCTGTTTTCTCCCAAAGTAGATGATAGCAAATAATTTTCTACTGCAGTATCTGTGACTTCCTTGGTTTGTTTTGTTTTCTCGTTTCACGTCAGTTCATTTGTGTAGATTTCACCTGTGCATCCTGTTGAAACGGTGCTTGTCATTTTCCTTGTTTACCATGTTATTTTTTCCCCTATATGAGTTATCCTCAGAGAGCGTTTCTATTGTTTCCTCCTGAATTGATTATTGAAAGCTCTTATTTCTCTGCTTGGCAATCAGTCAACATGTGAACAGTTGAACAGCAGTTAATTAGAGAGTTTGACCTTTAACACATACAGTAGAATGACGTCAGTCCTCATTCCTTTAAGGTTATGTAAACACCTTTCACAAAGTGCAGGACTTACTGTCATTAGGGACGGCTGCTTTCAATGTGGAGTCGTTTATTTCATTTTAAGTACAGAATCATAACCCATATTTTTTATGCTAGGGCTTCTTATACGTTTGAACATTCTTTATAACTTTGAAGTGTGGTATTTAATGATGGGAAAGTTTTGAATGTTCTTAATGGGTTTCTGTCTTTTCCATTTACAGACACAAAGCCACTAAAAAGCAGCCGTGTGAAAACATTACTGTGGCATATTACTTCTGTGAGGAGCTGATACCGTACAGGACGTCTGTCAAAGGGAGAGTTGTCACACTGGGCCAGTTTAAAGAACTGCTAACAAAGAAAGGAAATTACAGGTGGGACCACTGTTTGATGTCTGTCTGTGCACATAACTGGAGAAATGTATAACAAATAAAAATCATTATTAAAATTGCAATGCCTATAATACAGCTTGCTTTGACACAGCAAAATAAAGCAATATTTGTAGTTCTAAAACATTCTTGGAAATATAGTTGTCTGTGGGATATTTGGGTAAATTATAAAATACAAAGTACATAAAAACTAAGTAAATAATATTGTCAGGTAGCTTGTATAGAATTGGGTTATCATAAAACCTTGTTGCTGTGTCTCTGTATGGTGTGAAGCTTTGAACAATGAGAAGTTAACTTTGTCCCTCGCCTTTTTCAGGTATTATTTCAAGAAGGTGAGCGATGAGTTTGACTGTGGGGTGGTGTTTGAAGAGGTACGTGAAGAGGATGCTATCTTGCCTATCTTTGAGGAGAAGATTATCGGGAAAGTTGAAAAAATTGATTGAAGATCACGTTGAAGAATATGGAGTAAAAAGCCAGCGTGTGTTGGAGCGAGGATGGTGAAGAGGAAGTGTTTTAGGATTGGGATTGGAGGAGAAATGAAGGAAGTGATAAGTGGAAGTGGATCTAGAGTGGAAGAGCGAAGCAGATGTCACAGTGGACAACTTGTGAGGACAACTTTGAGGTTCGGTAGCACCGCTGCAGTGATGCTGTTGGACTAGAAGAAGAAGAAAAAAAGACCTCATTCACTTCTTTGGAGTGTAATGTAGCATTGTAAAGTTTACTAGATAATGAAGAACAAAAGTGCTACTAAAGCTACATATTTTTGATATGATGTATCAGAGGGTGTCCTTTCTAAAGTAACCACACTTGTAATTTTTATATGTATTGGTACCAGATGTGTACAGTTTGTGTTAAAAGATAACAAAATTTTATATCTATTTAAGTATTTAAAATGCTCATTTTCAATCTTATTGAAGCAGGAGTGTTGCCCCTGTTGAAGACGATCAAAATCCTTATTAGGGCTGATTTTTTGTTTGTTTTATTCATTGTAAGAGCCCTCTGGACTCTAATGTTTGTGCTCTTCTTATTGCTTTTAATCGCTTAACTTAGTAGTTCTTTATTTTTCTGGTTATTTGGTGTATAGTGCATGTAAATGTAGCCACTGGCTACAGTTTCTGCTGCATTGTTTTTACCAGTTGAGGTTTAAAGAAATTTGCCTAACAAATTAAACAGTAGATGCAATAATACTGTAAAAAAAAAAAAGACACGATTGGAAAGCACAAGGTGGATATCTATGCAAGTTGGTTCCCCGATCCAAAAGATAAATTGATTAATTTATTGTTTATTATTAAACATCCAGTGTGTACGATTTAGTGGACTCTAGTGGTGAGGTTTCAGATTGCAACCAACTGAATAGCCCTCCACAAGTGGAGGAAGTGGTAGCTTATATTGGTCAGCTGATATTGGCTGATTTTGGCCTATCATAGACATTTTGCCCCTTATTTATCAAACGAGCGTAGAAACGAGCGCAGATCTTAGTGTATATTTCGTCTCACGACAGGGCTCACATGTGATTCATCAAACGTTGGTATCTTTCCAATCAAATCGTAAAAATGATCGGCTGTTGATAAATGTGGCAGCTGAAAACAAGCGTCATTTAAATACCACGATGGCTCGCCCTGAGAGTATACGACTCCGAAGGGGGCATTACAGCCAAAAAAAGAGGATTTTTTCCCCCCTAAAGTCAAATACAAATAACAGGAGTGAAAAAGACATTTCATAGAAATACGTAGCGACGGAGGTTTATGAAATAAAAGTAGTTATATACTCAAGTTACTAAGTTTGGTGAATTTTTTAAATGTGGAACACAGCTTTTTGGTTGCAGCTAGCAGGTAAACAATGTTTTAAAATAAGTTTTAATTCCAAAAGAAGAGGAATTTCTCAGAGGCAGAAAGTGAAACGCTGACGTCCAACAACTGCAACACAACAAACTGGTTTTGTTTGGCAGGAAAAAAAAGTGAAAATGAAGGAAATCAGTGGTGCTGTCAGCAATGTAGCAGTGGACAATCAAACTCATCATTTATACATTGTGATATATAAAGCCTAATAGCATATATGCAAATATTATTATTATTATGATGGAGAGATATTATTCACTTCTTTACATTTAGCAAAAATTCAGAGGAGCACGTGGCAGCACTGATTGGGGATGTGTCTATTTGGTGAAGGAGACGCTGACGCTCCGGTGTCCAGCAGGATAATGATAAGTAGTAGAAGACAAAAACATTCAATAGCCTCGGCTAGTAGCCTGTTTAATAATTTCATGGTCGCAGGGTGTATTTATTTTTAATGAGGGTTTAGTGATATATTGTATAGCCTAAACATGCTTTGGTTTGTCACCATTATAAACCAAAACACCGCAGAATTTTATCAGCTCCAGGCATCGATACAATAGTCTAAGATCAATTATCCGACTCAGACGTGTGGACTTCACGCTGACTCAAATTTGCGTACACGAACTGAGAGCAGACATGAGATCTGATCGTACCCTCCGCTCACATCCAAATTGATAAATGCTGAGCCTTGTGTAGAAATGATTGTATGTCCACTTTACTCTCACTTTCTGTCGTACGCTCGTTTGATAAATGAGGGCCAATTTGCTGGACAGATGCATTATTTCTTCCACCACCTAAGGAAGGCTGAAAAGTGACCATAAACAGCACTTATGTTTGGCACAACTTCTCAAAAGATGGCAATGTAGTTGACAGTGTTAATACATTGTATGTTCAATGTATAATATTGTTAAATATCCTTAAAGATATTTGTTTAAGAAAGCAGTCTTCCGAGTACCTTTGCATAGTCCTATTGGTTCACATAGGAGAACTATTTTCATCCCAACTCAAAAATTTGCCATATCAACTACTATGTCGGTATTTCTGGGAATAATTTGCCCCTTGGGGGCGTCAGCCTTAAAAATCCCATATTAATCACTTCTAGTTATGAATATTGTATCACAATTGTGCCAACAGATTCCCCCCAGTCTTACACACTGGTCCTTTAACTCAGTAAATTAGTTAGAAAAATGCTTAAAACAAGTCTACACATAAAAAAATGAGGCTATTAGAAGGAAAACCTATTTGAATAAATGTCTCTTGATTTAGTTTGTTTACATGATACTTCAGTTAAATCTTCAGGCTGAAATTTCAGCTTCGTCAATCTTTCAAAAGATAATTTGACCTTTTCAACAATAATTGGTGCCAGAGCAAATTTTGAAAAGCAGTTATTCTGAGCATGCCATTTAGCTGATTTGCTTTTAATGTATTTTCAGTTAAACACTGAATGGCGCTGTTAAGGGTTCAGATTCTAAAGTGAAGCTTTAGAGGTCAGTGTCAGAATCTTTGCCGCCTGTTGACTCGCACACTCGAGGTCACGCTTGCAGTGCAGAGAGGCTCTTATAGGCTGTTCACAGCAGCCATATCACAGCATTTGAATGAGAAGGCCAGTGAATGTCATCAGAATACTATCAAACGTTGTGTTTGTGGAATGAAGGTCACATAAAGGCATATTTAATCATAATATAAGTGCTCTATTCTCTATTATTACAGTCAGTTTAGAGGAGGGCTAACACACTGAATCGTTGTGTTGATTATGTTTTTTTTCTCCAGCCTCCATGTCCGTACATGGTCGTTTCTGTGATCCTCGAGATTTACCATCTATAACTTTTAATCGGTTGATCGATCAGTTAAGAAGAGGCTGATCTCTAATCTGTAGCCTTCTCTAGCTTATCACAGCTACATCTTGTGCCTGGCAGGAATGAATTGTTTAGTGCGAACGATCTACTTTTGATAGATCACGTTACACCAAAGAGAAGAAGTAGATGCTAGGTTACTGTAGGCACGCTCTTGAATTACCCTTCCACATATGTCATTTTGTGGCAGCACTTATTTTTCTGTACCCTTATTGTTAATTATTTTATTGAAGCTCTTGCATGAAAGATCAGAATGTTCTCTTTGCGGTGGACAAGGCGTGTGTGACGACAGTACAATCTTATGAACATCAGCTTTGAAAGCATCACATTCATATGGAACACTTTGTGAGGCTTGCAGCACACACACCTTGTTATTTTTGCAACATTGAAAATATCTCCGCCAATTTTTATTTCCTGTCCCCTCTATTTGGCAGAGTAAGTGAAACTTTTTCACTGGAAAAGCACAGACTGAAATTAAACTAAAAATCATGCTGGCGAAGCTACCTGACATTTAGAATCAAGGACACCATCTTTTTATTCTGCTGGAGTCCATGGTGAGAAATGTGCTATAAAAGGCTTTTTATGTGTTGTGCAGAATAAGTGGACCTTGAAACCAGAGTGCTGTAGCGTATGTGCAGTTGCATAGAAACCCAGTGTTCGGAAGATCTCCTTTTTTTAAGCTGCCATTTTTTATTTTTAGATTCCTAACTTATATCAGTTTAATATATTTACTACATTCGCTTCCTTTGTCTGTTAAATTATACTATTATTGAGTACATGATCAAGTTAAATGCTACAAGTATTACCTTGATTTTCATTGTTTATTTCTTTTGAAATGTAGAGTATCAAATCTGTTATGATTCTTACTGTGAAAGCCCCAAAAGTAAACATCCCTTATTTAAGATTGATGAAATGTATATAATAAACATCAGAGTGCCTTTATTACTATGCTAATGATGTCTGCTGTGTGACTTTCAAACAGATGTGGGGACATAAATACCAGGGATTTGCTTTATGTTTTTATGTTTTAGACTTTTAATTTTATTTTGTTAAATGTTTGTCACTATTCCACCGTGTCTATGTAAATATGTACAACTTAAATTTGTCATCAACCAGCAGCCCGGTCAGCACATTGAGTACCCTGGACCTGTTTCTGTTCACTATAATTAGCATGGTTACCATTTAAAGGTACCTCGACAATAAATACATGCAATAAACCAGCACTTGAGTTCTGACTTTAATAAACTAAAATTCTATTTCTATGTCATTTGCTGCCCACAAACACATAGCAGCCAAATGAAAGTGGTAGACATTCAGCTGTCCTTTAAAAACATTCACAGAGCCAGCAATATCACAGAGCCAGCATATTTTATTGATTTCTGCAGAGTATTCTGTAATAGTTTTTTTTTTTATGTACTGCTGGTTCCAACCCAATATCAGCTTTAAAAATAAGTGGTGCCCTTATCCTCTGACAAGTAAAAAAACAAACAAAAAAACAATTTTATCCAGTTTTCTTCACAGAAATTGCTGAGATAAAGGATAACAGTGTGTTGTCTCCCTGAAATCAAGGTCTCGGGATCTCCTTGTGAAGCTTTGGTGACCGCCAGTGGAGTCTGGACCTCCAAGTTGGGAACCAGCAGTATAGATCATAATATAAAAGCTCCCCAACACAATGAAATAGCAGAATACTATCATGTCAGTATGTGTTCAGCCTTACTGCAATGTTAAATCCCAAACTGAAGAGGGCACTCTTAGTTAACTGGTAATATTTTACTTGCAGTGTTCATCTCATAGAGATTATTCCAACAAAACTGTTCAGACAAGCATATTGGATGATACACACAGAATTAACTGTGGATCAGTCGTGTATTTTGAATGAAAAAAACGAACTAAATAGCTTTTCCTGCGGACATGAAGATAACCGTTTCGTTGGCTGAATAACCAGCAACAAATGAGCACTGCAAACACTGCTCTCCTTCTCTGCCTGTTTACATATCGATTTTTATATTGATTAACTAATGATAATCCATTTCCTGCCGATTGACAGATTTAACATTAAACCCTGTAAGCTAATCAACACCATATACTCAGGGAGAGCTGTTAAAAAAATGTGCAAATAAGGGAGATGTTACCATGCTGTGCTCGTTCATATTTATGTGCTTTTAGCCACAGGCTCACATTGCACTAATGATTGATAAACTGGTTTTGATTAGAAAATTGAAAAAAGATGTCTTTGAATTATATCAGCATGCTAATGGCTAATGGCGCCCGTTGAAGTGGAATAAAAACATTTTTTAAGCTTAGTTTTTCAAGCACAATTCTAATGTTTGTGCACTCAAGTGTTGACTCATGCATGTGTGAAGGAAGCACAGCTGCACTGCAGGTGTTTTGATGTGGTTATTTCACACCTCTAAAGAAAGACCTGAGCTGTTGTTTCTGACTGTTAGTGTTGAATGGATGTCCTCTGCAACACGCTGACCTGCCAGTACACACCATTTATTTCCCTTCTCCTCTTCCTTTGAGTCACAGGGATGAGTATGTAACCTCAGTCCACTGAGGATTAAGGTTGGATATAAAGGAATAGTGTGCCTTTTTGTATGAAATGGATATACTGGTTTTAAAGAATACAACAGGCTTTAAAGGCTGATCCAGTGACCTACACCGAATGAAAGAGCTTGTTTGTGGATTTTTTTTCCTGACTTTTTTTATATGGTAGCCCTGAGAGGCAAGGTGACTTCTTTTTAAGACAATATTCCTTTATGCATCATAGCTATAGTAAATATAATGTAGGCCACGTTCAGAATCAAATATCTCTTGACTTAAATATCCATCCATTTTCTTCCACTTATCCGGGGCCGGGTTGCGGGGGCAGCAGACTAAGCAAGGTATTCCCAGTCTAGGTGAGATAAATAATATATCCAGCATGTCAAATTAAAGTTAGAGATAAACTAAGGTTTTGGCTAACATTGACTGCAAAATAAACAAATAAATAAATCACCTAGCCTCTCAGGGCTTCCGTTATTCTTAGATCAGAATGGAAATTTTCAAAACTACTTCAACCCAACAATGTGAAGTCAGTTTGCACATTATAAAAGCAATTGCTCATTCTTTAAGGTACAAATGCTTTGGTACAATCATGCAAATCATTATGTATAATTATCTGCAGTTTCCCAATTATTAAATGCTAATGTCATGTTGATCAAAATATATTATACCAGTTGCCCTCGACACATCGGGTTCTTTGCATATGTAATTACATGCAGAATGGTCGAAGCATCTGTCAAGCATATTAGATATAGATTAAAATGTGCCCCTTATTAATGAATCGCACATATGAATCTGACTTCATTAATTAAGGAGAATGGCAACACACAATCAACCAGTTCTTTGGAACAGCTCATAGATGCACCTTGTGAACCTTCAACTTGCAAGTAGATATAGACAAAGCACAACACAGTAATACAATTTCTGACAGTGGTAGAACAACAGGGACATAAACAGCGTCAGCAGCACTGCGAGGGCAGATATCTTGTTGTGATGGTTGTGATGTGGATGAGATCCTGTGGTCTGACAGTCAGGAACATCAGAAAGACTGCACTGTTATTCCCCATACATTGCTGCATGTGCTGTACTGCAGGGGTGTTTCTTTTCCTTGTTCTATGCAGAACTGAATTTAACCCTCTATGGTACAGTGTTGCCCTCAGGCAACATCCCCATTCTTGGCCGGTCAAATTTCTACAATGCATCTTTTTGAGTGATGCAATACTTTAAAACAGAGGGAAGAGTATTAGGAACCAATAGCAATGCTTTAATTTGTCAAATGACCTCCAGGAGGCCATATTGAAACCTTTTTTTGCAGACTTTTCCAAAGGAAACAGCTTAGCCATTTGCACCTCAGAAAAGCACTCAAAACGTCATTTCCTGGCCCTTTTCCATCTGGAAAAAATATATTCCTACTAATAGGTGAGTAAACCTTCATTTGCAATAGTTTCATGCAATTTATTTTCTAATTAAATAATGGAAACTTGTTAAAATCAATCAATGGGTCGTTGGTTCAATGGTACAATGTTGCCTACAGGCAACATTCAGACAAGAAACCGGTTAAAAACCATTTTGAAGCTACTGAATCTTTTACACATGTTTATCAAATAAATAATGTTCGAATTTTGTATGAATTATGTTTAAAAAAAAAAACACTTTTTCAATTATTGTGGACGATTATGGTACAATGTTGCCTATGGGCAACAAACCCCAAAAACATCCCCCCAAAAAATAGAAAATTTCTTCAAATCATGTTTATTTAGTCTGTTTTAAGACAAAGAATCACTCCAAACATTTTTTTCCTAACTGGTATCATAATGCGGTTCCATAGAGGGTTAATTTAACTGTGCTACACTGTATGATAGAGTCAGTGTATAAGTCATAAGTCATGATTAAGAGGTATTATTGTTATTTGGGTCTATTGCATTTTTTTCCTGTTTATTATATCTGCAAAGTATACCTTTAAAACCTACATAGAACATACAGGTACATCTCAAAAAATTAGAATATTGTGAAAAAGTTCAATATTTTTGTCAATTATTTCAGAAAGTGAAACTCGTATATTATATAAATTTATTACACATAGAGTGAAATATTTCAAGCCTGTGTTTCTTGTAGTTTTGATTATTCTGGCTTAGAGATAATGAAAACACAAAACTCAGTGTCTCAGAAAATCGGAATATTATATAAGATCAATAAAGAAAAAGGGTATTTTAAACACAAATGTCAGGCTTCTGATTAGTGTGTTCATTTCTATAATCAATACTTGGTTGGGCCTCCTTTTGCATGATTCACTGCATTAATACGGCGAGGCATGGAGGTGATGTATGATGGCACCATGTTGCTTTGATAGCAGCCTTCAGGTCATCTGGGCAGCATTCCAATACCCATACTTCCATGAGTACACTTACTGGGGATTTCCACCGGACGCGTTACAGCAGCAGCACGTCTCCACAGCGTTTTTGCTGCTTCTGTCAATTCACACCGGGCGCGTTACAGCAGCAGCACGTCAGCTTAGCGAGCCGGCCGTATACACTAAGATCACGAGATCACGCGATAATCCTGACCATACGGGAGACCGCAAGATCCCGTGATAAACTTTAAACTCTATTTATACAGTCTATGGATAAACTGTGTGTATAAAGTAAACAACAACAACAAAAACCAACTTACTTTGCTTCTCTGAGGTGAAAGATATGTTGATCTGACCATCTATCCTTATAAAAACAATAGCCTATGTTATGTCATAAATTATTGTATGATGTTCCACTTCAACAATCAGTCTCTTGTCTTCCGTGTCGCCAATCCTCTGAGACCCTTTGATTGATTGATTGCCGATCTGGTGCCCCGGTCATAACATAATGTTGATGTGAAGTAGTTTTAGGCTGCATGAACTGCGTATTGTGTTTTATTTTGAAAGGGGCGGAAGTGTTTTACGCTGATTCTGAGTCGGACTTCCTGTCTGGTGCGATCTGCTCTGTTGAGATTCACGAGATTTGGCAGCATCTCGCGGAGAAATAGAAGTCCTACCTAATGCTCGCGTAGAGACGCTGACGCGACGCTGCAGTAACGTTACGCTACGCGCCCGGTGGAAATGCTCTCATTGATTAGAGTGTTACCTATTTGCAACGTCATACGCGACGCTGACGTTACACTGCAGTAACGCGCCCGGTGGAAATCAGGCTTTAAACGCAGTACACTATCCGCACTTACTAAGTACGCAGATTTCAGCAGGTGAGTGTTGTTCCAAATCTAATACTCCGTGGTGCACTTACCGGAAATGACGCTCGCGACGGCCGCCGTGGCTCGTCACCTGCAAAAAACTTCCGGCTTTAAACGGCGAAAAAATTATCCTTTGTGTTGTTTAATCTTTACTTATACAATCCGGCAATATGGCTCCATTAACGCAGCAAATGTGGGAAATGCGCCGGCGTCGTCGGCCGCCATTACAAACACTTTTTTCGAGCTGAGCGGCTCTGCCTGGCTCCGCCTCTTCCGCTACGTAGACAAGATGTCGGCCGTTGAGTGCGTATAGTGTACATCGTTCCACACTCAGCGTTTTGACCGTTATGAGTGCAACATCCGGGACCTTTAGATCGGAATCGGAACACCCTGCGTACTCAAACTAAGTATAGTAAGTACGGGAAGTATGGGTATTGGAACACAGCACTGGTGTCTGGTGTCTCTCACCTCCCTCTTGACAACAGCCCATAGACTCCTATGGGGTTCAGGTTAGCCGTGTAGGTTTGCCAGTCCAGCCCAGTAACACCATGGTCACTGAACCAGCTTTTGGTACCTTTGCCAGTGTGGGCAGGTGCCAAGTCCTGTTGGAAAATGAAACCAGCATCTCCAGAGGGCTTGTAGAAGCATGAAGAGCTCTATGCCCTGGTAATTGGCTGTGTTGACTGTGGACTTCAGAAAACACAGTGGACCAACACCAGCAGAGGACATAGCACCCCAAATCAACACTGACTGTGGACTCCAATATTGAACTTTTTCACAATATTCTTACTTTCTGAGATTTGGGATTTCATTATCTCTCAGCCAGAATCATCAAAATTTCAATAAAACAGGCTTGAAATATTTCACTCTATGTGTAAAGAATATATATGATATAAAAGTTTCACTT
Source organism: Centropristis striata (assembly GCF_030273125.1). NCBI lineage: Eukaryota > Metazoa > Chordata > Actinopteri > Perciformes > Serranidae > Centropristis > Centropristis striata. The sequence goes on along the minus strand of NC_081529.1, from coordinate 25,934,942 downwards.
TCTGAAATGATTGACAAAAAATATTGAACTTTTTCATAATATTTAATTTTTTTTAGATGTACCTTTACATGCAGCAATTGTAACTCAACCAGTAGCTCCTGTCTGATGAACCAATCACTTCCATCCACAGCTTTAGTTGCAACTCCTGCTGTGCTTGGAAAGCGGTGATTGCCTCTTTCACTTTTTCCTGTCCTCGTCCTGTCCTCATCCTGTCCTCATCAGCTTAGGTTATTAGTTTTCATTGTTGTTGAGCTGCTGTTGTTTCACTGTGTTTCATCAAATCTCTGCCACTGAAGTTAGAGTCTTTTCCAGTAACAAATATTCACATTGGGTAGAATAATCAAGCACGTGTAAACAAGCATAAATGTAATTTCCCTTGGCACCTCTGAGGTTTAATTGTTTTCAAAACTGTATAACCAGCTTAATAAATAAGTCTCCACTTTTTACATATTAAGCTGTTTTGCATTAGTTTGTGTCTGCGCGACAAAAATGTAATTTCAGATCACAAAGCAGCATCTACACAACTTGTACTTATTAAAGAAATGCTTTTATACACTGACTTAAAACTTTATAAATAAATATAAAAAAAATCTCAGCAAAATTGATGAAAATCTGCAGTTACAAAACTCCCAACATGACCTCTACCTAAACAACCTCTAAGAATAATTGTGGTCAGGTTTCCAGAGCAACCATAGCACCAACACAGACTGTCAAGGTTGTTGGTTACGTAAGTATAAATTGCCTACAATCACCTTCAACATGACAGGCCTTATTACGTCAGCTACGTCACATTCACAAAGAAAACGTCCCACTCTGACCCCACTTTATTTATCTCAGTGAAAAAGCTTTGTTCCCTCAGCGGTGGTACATCTAACTTCCTGATAATGGAGATGTTGCTGTTGCGAATCATTGCGTCCTCATTTTTCATCTGCTATCTGCCTACAGAAGGCCGAAGAGGCATGAACACATACTTCAGATGAATTTAACAAGAAGATGAGGTTACTCACAAAAAATAATTCATCAAGACATGGCAAAAAACCTGTCTGTACATACAGTCTTTTTCTTATTTTATTTAACTAGGAGCAGCAATATTTTTTTCTTTTCTTGCCGGTTGTATCTTATGTAATCTCCCTAGAAAAAGGTTGCTCACCAAAACCCTGACTGACCTGTTTCTATCATAGATCACCAGCTGAAGTTCTTTCTGTAGTGCAATAGCATGTGTTCAGACCAGATGTCACAAAGTACTTCACAATAAAAGACAATAGAAAGACATGAGATGGAGACAATACGGAAAATAATAAATAAGCCTGCCTACAAAAAAATTAAACACTATAATTAATAGATTACTCTCATAGTCGTGAGCCAGGATGTGTTGCTTATTACGACCTATAGAGATTTCTGTTGTTAGAAGGTGACCTTTATGGGACAGGAGGAAACAAGGAAATTACAGTATGTGACAGTATAAAGACTGAGAAAGGCCGTTTAGCACAGGTGGAATGGGTGAGGGATGTTTAAAAAAAAAACTTCAGTACATACACATCGCCCTCTTTGCCTTCTTCTATGTCACCTACATCACTTCGTCCAGTAGTTACTTAGGGAAGTAATTATTTGAATCTAACCCTAACCCTTTTCGATTTATTTTAGTATCTTAACGTAAAAAAAACATTTGTGTGACCACTTCACAACTTTAAATAGAAGTCATATTTCAAAAGATATCTTATAGATCATTGTTCATAAATATTTTTTTTGTAGGGTGCAATTCCCTAATCCAAAATTAATCTTCTAGTGCAAGAAGTACAACAGAAACCAAAAACCAGTACACAACAGTACAAATGGCAACTGATGCACTGTGTTGGACTCTTAGATTACCTGCTTCTGTGTTGACTTCAGAGACATCCAAACAGACTGCTCATTAAGAGGGAAATGCTAGAATATAAAACTAAATGATGTGATGAGTGCGCTTAATGTTTCAGAATGTGTGTTTAAGCAACTGCAAAACACCGTAAGTCATTGATTCATAAACCACTAAAAAACAAATAATTATTCCACTCCAGACTCCACAGGCCTGTGGACACATTGATGGCAATGTGTGAAAGAAAATAACACGTTGTCTGAAAACATGATGAGAGAAACCAACTCTACAATAATCCATTGAACCACAAGAAATAAAGAGCTGCACCAGGTGTTATAACAGAGTCTCTATTGTAATGGCCTACCTCACACCTAGTCTGATGTACTAACTATGGTCTCTGAGCTCATTCAGCACATGTCTGAAAAGCTTGTGTGTGATCTGTATGTGTACCATGGTTATTGTCCATTTGTTTGCACATCACAGGTTATTGATCACTTTCTTTTGCCCTGCTGTGCACACAGAAATCCAATATAAAAGTTTGTTCAAAAGTTTGAGCATCATTATGCAATCTCAATGTGTGTGCTTATTTCACAACCACAAGAGCTTCATTTATCATTAGCACCTTCTGTTGAGTGCAGCGCAGCCTATGATGCTTGCAGCTCTGCCCTCACCTCCCAGGTCTCTCTGCAATCTCTTGGGGATTGGCTGTGCTGTGCTGTGCTTGTTAATATCATCTCTTACTCTTGCAGCAGAAAAACAGCAGCTAAAAGCATAAAGCAGCAATAGGCAGAGAGACGCTAATTGATAGTTTTCTGTTTTTTAGAACATATAGACCATTGTTCTGACCTTTGCACACAGAGTTATTATATTTGTGGCCTCTATGCTCTTTATAACTTCCTGTGAGCCAAAGCTGTTTTACTAGATAGATAGATAGATAGATAGATAGATAGATAGATAGATAGATAGATAGATAGATAGATAGATAGATAGATAGATGGGTAGATAGATAGATAGATAGATAGATAGATAGATAGATAGATAGATAGATAGATAGATAGATAGATAGATGGGTAGATAGATAGATAGATAGATAGATAGATAGATAGATAGATGGATGGATGGATGGATGGATGGATGGATGGATGGATGGATGGATAGATAGATAGATAGATAGATAGATAGATAGATAGATAGATAGATAGATAGATAGATAGATAGATAGATGGGTAGATAGATAGATAGATAGATAGATAGATAGATAGATAGATAGATAGATAGATAGATAGATAGATAGATAGATGGGTAGGTAGATAGATAGATAGATAGATAGATAGATAGATAGATAGATAGATAGATAGATAGATAGATAGATAGATAGATAGATAGATAGATAGATAGATAGATAGATAGATAGATAGATAGATAGATAGATAGATGGGTAGATAGATAGATGGGTAGATAGATAGATAGATAGATAGATAGATAGATAGATAGATAGATAGATAGATAGATAAAGGATAGATAGACAGACAGACAGACAGACAGACGCATTTAATGATTGATTGATTTATTTGATTGATTGATTGATTGATTGTTCAATTGATTGATTGATAAAAATCTCAAAGCAAAAAATATTTTATTTACTCATTTAAGTTTTTCTTACACCAACATGTTAATAAATATATATTTAAATGTATATATATTCTTAAATTCTACAGTTCTACTGTTATAACCAAAAAGTCTACATGATGAACAGGACAAACAGAAATATTATAGTATACAAAGACAACAAACTAGAGGGAAATTGGTCAGTGCAAAGGAGAATGTTCTGCCTGGAGACGAGTCACTCAAGAGGAAAAATTGCATCTTGCACAATCTGAACAGAATGAAGCTAAAAGATAAGAAGATTTACTTTTATTTATTTTTGAAATTTTTACAGCTTTGAGGTAGGACACACGCTCACAGAAAAACAGAGAAAGAGCTTCACAGCTTTTAAATACACAAAATACACACCTTTAAAACTACACAACTCTTAACTGCTTAAGTGCACTCATTGATAAACATATTAATTTAAATATAGAATATTTTACACCAAAGAGAAACATGCCATGAATACCATCATTGCAAAATACAAGTAAAGCAAGAAAATGTGCCCCGTTTTATCTGTTTAATATTTATCAAATACTAATAGACTTTTTAATAAATGTAAAACACACCTGATCCTTGAAGTTGTTTTTCCATCTTAAGATATTCCAATCCATATTTTAAGATTAAAAATCTATGCCAAATGCTGGTTTGTAATTGAAACAAAACTTTATATTGAGTTTTCACACCATTTTAAAAAAAAAAGAAAAAGTTTTACAGCATATATAACTCAAATATACCAGTAATATCTTGACAAGACAGAACAGCATCTGCATGCGAGATACAAAAAAACGGATCGAATCACGTCCTGGCCCAGTTAGAAAATTACATTCTTAAATACAGACTAGCACTTTCAAATCTAGTCACAGTCAGACTTTGAAGATTACAGTTGCAGTTGAGTCTGTGAGGAAAAGATCATGTGAGAGATTTGGAGCAAAATGTTGTGATGACTGGATGACTTTGCACAGCGTGGGCTTCACATCCGCAGAGGAGAAGCAGCGTTTTACAGAGAAATGCTATTCTCTTCAGACTTTACAAGCAGGACAATGACCCTGAACCTGCATAAAACACTTTCTGAAGTCAAACAGAGACCCGCATGAATTCCCTCCCACAGTCACCTCTCAATGTCTTCGGGACCATTTGAAAAGGCGAAACATAACTGTTACATTAGGACACACATTCTGTGCTGCTTTTAAAAAGTGCTGGGACAATGTGGAATCTCAAATGCTGAAAACCTTTAATCAACACCAAAGTGCAGGCCATGGTTAAGGCAAATGGTGGAAACAGGAAATACTGAGACATTTTCACTTTTAGTAAATAGTGGGTATTTCTTATGGAAAGTAGCACTTGACAAAAATGATGAAACGATAACATTGTTGGTTGTGGACTCACCACAACTCACCTTGATGGAATATTTCCCCTTTAAAATGACCATTGTGGATTCATTACTCGGCACCTGTCTTGAATATGTGAAGGGAACTTTTTTTCTTGCATGCCTCCACACAGCCCCCAGACACTTTGATCTGCAATGGGGTTTTTTTTCCCCAGTGACAATATGATATGATGTTAAAAGCCACACAGGTCCAGTGTCGGGCAAGTGTAA